>NW_011499874.1:1173550-1179640 GCF_000495115.2 Populus euphratica | reverse complement strand
CATAATTATGGGGCTTTTCTTGGAAGAAAACAAAATTTTTGTTCTAATGTTTAAGGTTAACTCGACACAGACAGGAAAATGTAGCCATCACATGGTCCAGGAGGCATCGTCTAGTGAAGCGAGGGAGTTTGATCTTCTCCACCCTTCGCCGCCGAAAAGGCGTCTTGCTAGCAGGGTAACAGCTCAACATCATTATACCACCGCCAGTCGACAAGATTTAGATCATTCCAGAATATTTTTATTTTTTATAATTTATTGAATTTTTATTATTAAAAAAAACACTCTCCAAGTTAAAAATAAAAATTATTTAGTGAAAGTGGATTGAGTTTCCTACCTGTGATCAAATCGAATAGAGAGATGTTAGAAACATGATAATTAAAGGATGAAATTAACCAAATTAATAGTATAGGTCTCAGTATGCTACAACTCTTATAATTTAGGGGCCAAAAATTATAATAAAACCCCCCACTGCGTGCTATGATGGAGTGACAATGAATCTCAATCCAGTTCTTTACAGCTTCAAAATATCAAACCAAGAAAGATCTTGGAAAAATCAAATAAAATCAAGTTTTATAATTTAAAATTACTATTAAAACTTTCTATTATATTTTTAAAAAAATATTTTACATTCATGAAAAGTTTTTAAACATGTTATTATTGTTTTTATTTTTTTCTATAGTTTAATATAACATTGTTATTTGTGTTCAGCACCATCTAAATATAAAAAAATATTACATTACCACTCACTGAAATTATTAATAGTATTTATATTATAATATATAAAAACGATCTATATATTAATTATTATCATAAAAATACTGTAAAATTTTGAAGAAATTGAAATTTATATAATATTATTTTATAGAATGATGATCAAGGATATGTTATTGATATAGCATAAATGTTAGATTTTAAGAAAATAATTTATAAAAAATATTAATTCTATTGAAATCTATATTTGCTATATAATGTTTATAGAATTAATGGTTTTTGTTAAATATATTTAAAAACATTATATGGATTTGCATATCAACCAATGCCAAATTAATCCCTCTCCGAACAATTTAAAAAATACATTATTTATTTATTTATTTGATAATTTGATATGTTTAGGTTAATTTACACATATTATAATTAATTTTTAAATTCATTAAATATTTTACAAGTTAATAGACAGATAAAACACTGTAGAGAGGTCAAGTTAATAGACAGATAAAACACTGTAGAAAGGTAACACACACACACATATATATATATAAAATCCAATATGAGTGTTGAAAAAAGAAAATAAGGTCCTTTTATGGCTGATAAGCCACAACATTAAATAAAAAAACATATTTATTATATAGATTTGATGTATCTAAAAGCACTTAATAAATCATGTAATATGAAAAAATACAAATACAATTTATTGGTTATACTCATTAAATGCAAGGAAACTTTGTTAATTTGTCACGTCTGAATAATCCAAAATTGTTGCTTAGATGCTTTCAATCAATTCCTTTGTTTCATTCCGTCCTTTTACTCTGTTCTGATTGGATTTTTTTTTATATAAAAAAAATTGTGATAGTTCGGTTGGAAAATTATTGAGGAGGAAATAATACAATTCGAAAACAACTGTATCTTTTAATGTTGCTTGTGTACCTAATTGCCATTGGGAATACCAGTTTAACTCAATTGTGGTGGTTTCTTGTGCAGTGATATTTTCTCTTTTGTAAAATAATTAATCTTGTTAAAAATTAATTTAAAATTTTATACTGACTACAAAAATAAGATGATATGATAAAAAAAAAATAATGAGTCACTAGAAATATATAAGGAATTCCTTTTTTCATATAATCATTATTATTAAAAAAATCTTGATCTAATTTTATTTTGGAAGACCGTTAAATAAATTTGTAATTAACCCTAAACAAAATATTTAATAAACTAAGATTATGTTGGATTTTAAATGGTTAGAATAGCACTTGATGTGTTGAAAAGAGAGCTACGTTACATCCCGATAACCTATTTTATTTTTACCATTAAATCTTGGATTTCATTTATTAACTTAAAAATTTACATTGATTTTTGTATTTATTGATTAATTCATTATTCTTAACGATGGTCGTGTAAAATTACTATTTTAAACCGCAGCTGTTTTCAACTATTATTATTTTTAATAGTGGTTATGCTAAAATTATGTTATATTTTCAAAAAAATTATTTAACGTGTTTAGAATTACAAAAGACCTATTATGATAGCAAAAGAAGAACAATTTAGATGTGGGGAAGTAATTGACATTACTAAATCTGCAGAAAAGGATTATTTAATTAGAGTGGGATCTTCAATCAATCCATCATTATCTCCATGGATGGAACAAGCTCTCATTCCTTTGTATAAAATTGCCTCTTTGACATGATTACATAACCAAGAAGAAATTAGGTGGGTGCACAGGACAAAAGAAAGAGTTAATGACATTTTAACTCTTCTTAATAAGGATAAAATTAAACTGTCATCCATCCGCCATTGTAACTCCCTCGTTTAGGGTGTGAAGCTCTTTCAACAGTGATTATGGTTGGGAGGTTGTCTTCATGTACTTCTGTCTCTCGAGCTCTACTCCTGCTTTTGTGTTTTAAATTGTTTTTTAGAAAAAAAAATATTAAATTGATTTTTTTAGATATTTAAAAAAATATTATTTTGTATATTTTTAATTAAAAATACTTTTGATTAATTTGCATCTCAACCTCCTAGAACCTAAATCTGTGCTCGGTGCGAATCAGTACTTGAGAACAATGAAGAATGGATTTGAATCTGAAAAAACAACAATTTTGATGACATTTGATTGGTGTTAGGTTCTGTCTTAAAATTATATTTTCTGAATGGTCATAGTTTGAAATAATTATGTTTGTTTGGAAATGATTTTTTTTATAGTCTAATTCTTTTATTAAAATTTACTGTATTTAACAAATCTAAAATATGAATTCTCCAAGTTTAAAACTCCATCCCCTTTAAATATCTTCCTTCTCTACACACACACACATATACATGTCCTATTAAAAAAGCCCTAGAGAAGTATAGCATTTTTTAGGCTTTGCTAGGCTACTTATTTGGTCTTCGCTCCGACGGGGGTTAAATTTGTTTTACTAAAAAAAAATATACATGTCTTTCTAACATTTTTTATATAAAAAAATTAAAAGTAAAAATTTATGTGTGTTAATAATCAAATTGAGAATTATGTTTGTTAATATATAAATAAAAGGTTATTAACAATATATAAAGATGAAAATTAAAAAATTAGAAGACAAATACAAAGATAAAAACTAAGATATTTAATTTAATAACTTTGATCTTTGACACGGTTGTGTTTAACGAAATTTCTCATAAAAATTAAGTTTTTATTTAATTAAATGATAATAAAAATTAACATATATGAATTTAATTAAATAAAATAAAAGGTAAAATAATATTATGTAAGGTTATATATATTAAAAAAATTATTCTAAAATAAATATTTTTAATTTTAAAAATAAATTTCATTTATGTAAAATAAATATAAAAAATAAATGAATTGGAATCATCTCTCAAAAAATTAAATGCATACAAAATAACTAAAAAATAATAATTATTTTAAAAAGTCAAAATAAACAAAATAAAAGAGAGAATAGTATTAATTTACATATAAATTTAATTTTTTTAGAAAATATACATGGAAAAGAAATTAATAAAAAAATATTTTTTTAAATAAAAAAACAAATATTATTGAGTTGACAACCTAAGTCAGCATCCAACCCTTCTAGCAAGGCTCACATGCGAACATGCTTGAAACTTTATTTATTTATTTTAAATACAATTGATGGGGCTACTAACATGTTATTTACTCCAAGTTTTTTGAAAAACAAAATTAAGTCAAATAGTATGTTATATTGCTTATTTTTTAATTATTATGATGGTTAGAAAAACAGTGTAAGTGTAAGGGTTCTTAAATCTAAAAACTAAATTTTCAACTCATTATCTTACTCAAAACATCTAAAAAATATTCTAGACAATTTGATAAAATTATTTATTATTTAAAAAAATCTAAAAAATTATTTTAAAATATAAAATTAATCCAAAATAAAAAATCTTACCGAGCTTATATATATTTTTTCTAAAAAATTTAAAGGTGAAAGTCTCATTATCAAACAAAACAACTTGACATTTATTTGGATCATTTTTACATTTAAAATCATTATTTATAAAATTTTTTTATTTCTAACACTAGATTCCAATGACTTTTTATCATTCTCTCAAACTAGAAGCTAAAAAAATAAAAATAAAAATAGAGTTTGAGACCAAAATTGTTGTCTTTAAATTTTTAAAACTAAAGAGATCCAAAATATATAATTTGAAAAGTGTGGGGACTGTAGCTAATATTTCACCTAAGTGTTTTTAAAATCACTCATTTTTTCTGTATTTTTTACTTTGACTCTCTATATTTCAATCTCATCATTTCTCAACAAAAGTGACTTATAATTTGCTTTAATAAGGGCCAATTTTTTTTTAAAAAAAAAACATTGTGAACAATTTATCCCCGATTCCATGTGAGTTGATGCGCATTACATGAATTATGCACAATCAATTCCTTGTACGTTATAGGTTTATAATAGTTAATAACTTAATTCTTTTAAAGGAGAAATCCCCCCAAGGGTAAGGACGCGCAGCCTTCCCCACCCACCATAACAGAGGCTCGATGGCGAAACCACTTCTAGGTCAAAAAAATGGAGCTGGCCCATTAAGTGCGCCAATCGTATGCTTATGTGCTTGCTTTTCTTATAACGAGGCGAGGCCCACAGCTTATTTCAAAACCTTCTTCAGCTAACAGGCCAGCAGCGTGTTCCTTATTGCCCTGCACCGTCAACCGTGGACTCGCAACTCCTTCTCTTGACACAAGGGACAATTTCATGATAAAGTTTAAGGGTGAAAAAAAGACAAGATTGTTGAATACAACCTGGAGTGAAGACAATCATTATTTGTTGCTTCTATAGCTCATGCTTTGGAGGAATTTGTTTTTCCAGCACTGTTTAAATTAAAAAGTTGTTAATTCCAGTTATTTTATCTGTAATAGCTGGGATATCTCATTTTAATTAAAAAAAACTAAAAAAAATTAATCTCTTTTATAATTTTGACCCTTTTATAAATTCTGAACATAATGTTTCAATTAAATAATGTTTATTTGTTTGCTTTTTAAAATATTATCTAGTTTTATGTTATCAATTATATTCATCGATTGGATTGTTAAATTAAATTAAAATTTTACTACGAGTCTCTTAATATATTTTTATATTTCAAGTTAAAATTTTAGATGGATCGAAATTTAGAGAATTCTTATAAGACTATCATTGATATTTTTATAATTGTCTTAAAAAGTTATTTTTTATGTTTTTTTTTTAAATTGATTTTTTTAATTTCATCATTCAATAATAGAATTATTAAAAATTGAGTTTCAAAATTTATTTTGATTTACTTAATTTTAGGTTATTATGATTTCATAACTTGGATTAATTTAATATGTTGTCGTATCAATATTATATCTAAATTGTTTTTGAACTTATCAAGTTGGGCAAGTTATACTAGTTTAATTTTTATTTTTTATTTATATTTATAGTCCAAATCATATAATTTTAAGCTAACATATATTTAAATTTAAATTAAAATGGTATGTCAAATGCTCTCTGAAACCAAGATGTCATTCCAAAAAAAAAAAAAAACAAAGCACCATTAGCAACATAATTCCTGGACTCCTTTGAACAACAACTTTTTGTCTCTCCCGTCATGCTTTTAAAGCAGGAAAGAGCTGCAGAACTTGCTTGACAAATTACACACCCCCATCGAATTAAATGAAGAGAGAGTAACATCTCAGAGAAGTCATTCATTTCAACATCTGACTTTGCATGGGCGGAAAACAAAGGGCCCAAGTTCACACACTCCCTATTTTATTTATGATATATCTCTTGCAAGTTGCATGCACCTTTGACTTTGTTATTCACTAGGAGAATTTGCATCCATCATGTGAATGCTTAGACTCTCTTCCGTGTTGAGATTTTTGGAGGGCAGGTCTGCTCTGACATG
>NW_011499874.1:1166729-1173251 GCF_000495115.2 Populus euphratica | reverse complement strand
ACGGGCTCGGTTATATTTAACTAAGAATTGCGAATGCCAGAGGAAAAAAAATAAGAGGGTAGAGTTGAACTCAAACAAGCATGGATTAAAATGTTTGAAATTTAAAAAAGAAAACAAAACGACAGTATCCAATATTTCCTTGGTCAAAGAGATTGCTATCTTCAAGCAAAATCGTATCTTAATAGTCATATCATGCACTAAAATATTCACACGACTGAAAGCAAAGTCTCTTTGATAAAAAAATAAAAAAATAAAAATACAATATCGATTATTAATGCAGTTGTAAAACATCTAATATCTTATAGAAATAATCGATACGGCGTAAATATAAGGCATGCTTTCTTTTTTCTGTATCTGACTTTCTGGCTCATGCACACACACACTACGTAATGGTGTTTAAAAATCATTTTTCTTAGCCCTTTGAATCACCAATGGTCGCAGCCAGGACGGCACTGAAATTATATAATAAGAAAGGCTAAAATTTAAGATATAATTTATTATTAGAAAATTTATTTATTTAAAATAAAAATATATTAAATTATTCAATATTTAAACATTAAAAATTTAAAAATTTAAAATATTTTACAGGGGCTCGGCCCTGCTTGCCTCGCCTGATTCCGCCGCTGGTCGCAGCAACCACACAACTAATATTTGAATAGGAGAAGCAAGTGAAGGATATGATGACTGAAAAGTGATCAGCATGGTCGATAAATTATAAAGAATCACAAATAATTAGTGAGATGACATATTGCGGTAGGTTTATCATATAAGTCCATCCTCTGACACCACACGCGCTCATTAATTCTAATTTCTTTAGTTATTTGGTCGTGTTTATGTATTAACCATATTAGCATGTTAACCTAGGGTGGCCTAGGTTAATTGCGGTAGGTGTATCATATTAGCATGGTCGATAAATTATAAAGTATCACAAATTATTAGTGGCAGCAATCTTTCAATATACAAGTCGCGATCAAGAAGTATCTCATAATTCTAACCACAGCTGTTATTATAAAACAATCGTCCTCCCTGTAGATCATAAGGCAAGAAGGATTTTTAAAAATTATTTTATTGTGTTAAAATTATGTAGTTTGTTTACAAATATATTTTAACATCAGCTGAAAGGGGGAAGAGAAATGAGTGAACAATAGTTATTGCTGTTAGCATAGAATAGTCTAATTTTTCTGTTTTTTTGCTAAAAAACTAACCTTATCTGAATAAAACCGGTTTGGTTTAAACCGGTTCTCAATTTGCTTCGGATTATATTAATAAAAAATATTATTTTCTGATTTAATTATATTTTTGAGTTAAAATCTGACTAAGTCGGACCATAAACATATCTAATTATATCAGCTTGAAAACGCAACCATGGATGCCACCCTTGTTTCCAAATAAAAAAAACGCTGGTGTAACCGCAGCTCTGCTTGTATTTTCAAAAATATTTTTAATATCTTTTATTTTCTGAATCTTTAAATATTTTAATGCTGCAATTGACACCTTTTTTTTTCTCCTTTTGAAAGCCATGAATGAAATAACCTTCCTTTGACTCTTCAAAGTTATACTTTTCTGGCTCTTGGAATATCTGGGTTCGGTTTGACTTCATTTTTTCTTAAATGAATGTATTTAATTCGTGTCTGAGAATTTTTACATTTTATAATCACCGAAAAACTCTCTCACACCATGCAATTACTAAATAAAATCTTCCAGGCCCGCTTATGAAAAGAAAAGCAAAAGGTTTTATAATTAAAAAAGAGAAGAAAAGAAAAGGGAAATCATTGTTTTGATATATATAATTCTCGACATGGAAGGATCCAAGTCCAACGACGTACGTGCTTCGTTTTTGAAGGAAAGAAAGCAGTGTTTTTATCAGTCACAAGTCGCTTCAAGTATTGCTACAGAAGATGCAGGCTATGAGGAGGATGAGATGCGAGTGGGTTTCACTGCTTCAACTACCAGCACTGATTGCAAACATTAGGGCATCGAAAGTGTTCATAGCAGGAGCATTGTTCCCGTTCGAGTGTTCATAGCAGGAGCATTGTTCCCGTTCCTTCTGCTGCCATGATTACTGTGTTTTTTCTTTTATATATACCTTGAACTTGGGAATTATTTTCAAGGCAAATGCTCTGTTTGAACACAGATGTACGTTTTTTTCTCCCATCATTAATCTTACTGCGTGAAAGAGTTGAAAAATTGTTTGACATGCTATACAACCCCATTAAATTCTGATGGAGAAAGAAAATAAAAGGTCATTCATTTCAACTTACATCCCACTTTGCATGGGAGGAGAAAACAAGGCCCAAGTTTTCTCGTCAAACTAATTTATGTTATCTCTTGTATGTACGTATAATTTCTTTTTTGGGATAATCATGTATTAAGCTGACGAACTTCTTGATTTGATTTTCACAGTTGAATGTTTAAATCTTAGTTTTTATTGATTGTATTGCTTATCTTTTTATAATGGTATAATGAAATGTCTCTATATGAATATATATCAAGGATTTATTGGTGTATTTCTTAAATTATAACTTAGAATTCGCTAATTAATTATTTGTTTGCTCCATGTGCTATTTTCTCAAGGTTTAAGTCCTAAAAAGGTTGGTCAAACAAAATTTCTTACAAATGTAATAATATATGTGTAAATAACATGTTTCATGTCTGATCAGAGTATAATAAAATTGATCAAATAATATATATTTGCTTCAGACACTTTCTTTTGTTTCTCTAGAATATATACGAGGAAACAATAATTTAATTGGATTTTACTCAGACTTGATTCTTGTACTAAAAAAAAAAACCGAATTCTCATACTTTTTTTATAATGATTGAGTCCTTCTAATCTTTATTTTATTTTGTCAGTCCTTTCGTTGGAATACCTTGAATTTATACTCTTACGTGGTACCTTTCTGCTAGAGTAATTCTTTCATTTATGGAGTTATACAATTAAAAAACAAAAAAAAAATGAAAAATGAAATTATTTTAAATGAATTCTGTTCATGCATTTTGTTTAATATTTTCTAAATTAATTTATTTTATTTTAATCATTTAATTTTTACTTCAAACAATAAAATTTAAAAAATGAAAGAGTTATTAGATTATGGGTCATCAAGCATTCAACTTTGTACGTGTCATGCAGACGTAATAAAACTCATATGACTTAAGGAACGTTACAGGACAAAAAAAAAACACTCAAGCAATTCCCAAAGGTGTTATAATAGCTTGTATACAAAGAACTCTATTGCATGTTGAAAAGTAAGGCGGTTTTGTTATATTTTATGAAGTGAAAGATATTGATCAATAGATTTAAATGTTAGAGAAAAAATTAAACTTTATATATATATATATATAACAATTTTAATTACGTTATTTAATTAATTTAACTGAAAACAAATGGGTTTTTCTTATATATATAAATATCAGTTTAATAAAAAAATCAATTAAAAAATAATTTTCTTGCCTCTTTTTTTCTCTACAAATTTTTTTAAAAAAATTATAAAAATTATTGTTTATAGGTTTAATGTTTTGTTATATCCTTAATATATATATTGCTTTAACTATCTAATAAATATAAATATAATGGGAGTAATTAATACTTTAAAAAATAATAATCTTCATATCTTAGAGTTTATGTTCTATACCCACTAATATATATATGAAAGTTGTAGTATAAATTAAAGTACGAGTAAAACCCTAATTTTAAAATAATGGAAGTCTGAAAATTGAAACCGTGAGCATAAAAGCAAGGCCAGCTGCAGGTGGCAGCCTTCGCTTTTCCAAAGAACAATTTTCTAATTTGTGCAACATCTAACTTGAATTTGATCCAAATATTTCGTCGCGTACAGAGCACGGAAAGTCATTTTAAAATTCTAATGCTATGAAGTCTATTGACTCATAATTAATTGTTTTTCAATGATTTAATAGGGAATGCATGCGGATTAGTTATAGATTGTTTTTATATTTTAAAAATATTTAAAAAAATTAAAAATTTTATTTTAAATTAAATTTTTTTTGATGTTTTAAAATTATTTAAATCTAATATTTTTTTGATGTTTTTAAATTATTTAAATGTACTAATATAAAAAATAATTTAAAATAATTATATATTATTTTAATATATTTTTAAATAAAATATATTTTAAAAAACAACCATAAACAACATTTCAAGCCGGCATTAACCTTTCTTCTTGTTCTTTTTTCACGTGGAAAGCTAGAAGAGTCGTGTATTACATTCTTAATTAGCTCTGAAATCCCTGAATCAGTTCACTGTAAATGGTAATATTTAATATCCTCATTTGTAGATTGGCCCCTATGTTTTCATTTTTGACATATCAACCCTCAAACTCTTGTTTGTTGTCACCTGTGGTCTCTTCGTTTACCTGAAAATTGAAAGAGTGAGGGTTTCCGTGTCCAGGATTAAAAATACAGGTGTTGTTTCCAACAGTTTCAAAACTCGGGCAACTGCGCAATGAATTTATAACCATCATTTTTTTTTTTTAGGTTTTTAAACATTTGAAAGCGTAAAATCTTATCCCATAAAAAAAAATGGTTTTTTAATTAAAATTTGAAAACTAGGCACTGATTTTTTTTTTATAACAGTTGATTAATGATTTTTTTTCCTAATCAGAATGAGTTACTTGGTGATTAAAATTAGAATATTTTTATATGAAAATACTTCAAAATACTATTAACATATCAAAATAATTTAGAAAATATATAAAAAATAATTTTAAATTAAAAAATTAAAATTTACCCACCCCTATTTCAAATTTAATATCACATAAAAAAGGCTCAGAGCTTATATTTTTTATTTAAAAATATATTAAAATAATATTTTTTATATTTTTAAAAAATAAATACATCAATAAAAGCACAATCTATACACGAGCCTACAGGTAAATTGAAATGATTTTGAAATCATATGTTTGTTTTCATTATCATTAATATACATTTTTTATTTTTATCTTCAATTTCTTATGAAAATAATCAAGATTTGCTATCTTTATCTCGAATTCCATTTTTCTGAAACATTATTATTTTTTGTTTTTGCTGATTAATTTTTTAATTTTAACAATTTTGCTAATCAATCATGTAACCACTTTAACATGCAGACAAATGACCGTAAACTAATATGTGGACACGATCGATCCTATGGTCCAGGTTGCCGGCTCCAGTCTATTTTTGTGTGCTCCTACGCCCCGAGCGGCCACAACCTTGCCGCGAAGCTAGCATGTCCCCCGTATGTTTGTGTATTCCAAGGTAGTAATGAAATTATTGTACAGAAGAACTGTTGCCGTAGCTCTTGGCGAAGTGGTCCAGTTTTTTTGGTGAAATGAAATATAAGGTCCATTCAATGCTTTATTTAAAAATGTTTTTCAACATAAATAATTTAACATGTCTAAAACTATTTGTAAATAAATAAAACATTTCTCTTAAAAAACCTTAAGGTGGCTAAATTTAAATTCATAAATATTATGGTAATAATTATTTTTTAAAATATTTTTTGCTTAAAAATATATTGAAAAAATATTTTTTAAAACTATTTTTTAATATCAACACAGTAAAATAATAAAAAAAACATTTTTAAATAAAAATATAATTTAAATTTTTTTAAACAATATCCGAGTTACATTTTCAGCCATTATCTCTATCTCAAATTGAAAACTAAAAACTTTTTAAGTAGTTTATATATTGAAACTATGAGGGGTTAGAATTAGGCTTGCAGGACAACAAACACTTGGAGGAGAGATAACCTGGGTTATATCGTTTTTGTGCTTTTATCACACATGTGCACTTGACTATTGTTTGGGATTTGGCTAATTGCAAAACAATTATTTTGTATCAGCCTTGGTATTTAATTAACAAGATTAATTACGCATTATTTTTTATCCAACTATTATCAACAACACTTTAATACCTATTATATTATTTTCCTTTTTTCTGTATTTTATTTTGTCATCACTATATTCTAGAGGTGTAGGTTTTGTATTTTGTCGAGAGAATTTGAGTTTGTTTTTAAACGAGTTCGTAGACCTTAATGGATAGGGCAATATTTAAAGAAGATATTATTAAAATTCCGGGAGATAACTTGCATTGAGACCATTTACACCAAGTAATTGGGAATTACGTAAAAACAAATGGCTGAAACCTTGATTATATCATGATTTTTCCTTGATATTACATAATTATACAAGTAAGTGTATCTATGATGTTTTTATAATTTATTGTATACTCAATAGAAAGGTGTTAATATTTAATTTAAACAAAATTGATCTCGACCACAATGATCAATTAAAATATACTTAACTGAGATTGACTATAATCAACCATGATTGAAAGATTATGATTGATCAAGATTCACTGCGAGCAAGAGACCATGATCTTATTTGCATGTTAAATTAAAATAGAATTAGTTATGTTTTAATAATTTTATTAATTCCTATAGTGAATTATCTTTTATATGCTGTCAATGGTAAATATTTTATCTACAATATAATTTTTTTAAATAAAAAAATATTATTTTTATCATAA
>NW_011499874.1:1157890-1166287 GCF_000495115.2 Populus euphratica | reverse complement strand
TATTTTTAATATCAATAAATAAAAAATATTTTAAAAAATTAATAAAAAATATGTTTAACCTCAAAATCAAACAAATAATTAGATTACAAGCTACTTAAGTCATGATGATCTCAGCAGTGACAGAATTGATAGTATTTGAGTGGTGTGTTATTTCCTGATTTACCGTGAAGAACGACAGGTACGGATGTAAATTATAAAGATGATTCGATCAGCTTTATTATCGACGGCATGCCTGTTTGGTATTATAATAAAAGTTATTTTTTAAGAATATATATTTTTAATATACAATAAAATAATTTTTTTTCAAATTTTTATTTTAAAATTAATACTTTAAAATCAATATAAAATATTAAAAATATATTAATTTAATATTTTTTTAAATCTAATGAATTTTTGAAAATGTCAAAAGAACAAACAGTGTCAAATCACTTCAATATAATATAATCAAATACAAAACCCACAGAACCACTAATTATAATTGTGAAGAGAGACGACTTTTTTTTAATATATTTTTACAATTTTATTATTTAATTTGAGATTTCTATTTAATTTTATTTTTTAATATTAAATTAATATTTTTTGAACCCACCCAATAAATAAGATTATGCAAGACAGCTTTTATATAATTTAATTTAAAATCTTAACTAAAAAATAGCTTAGATAAAGATTTTTCAAGTTAAAATTATTATAATAATAATATAAAAAAAATATAATAATCTATATATATTAAAATTTATAATAATCTATATATATATATATTATTTTTTTCCAAACTGCAGGAAAAGCGTGGTAAATAAAGAATATTACTATGTACTCTCTAAAATATGTGTAAAGTGGATTTCTCCAGCTGCTTACGGCTGAATAAAAGTCGTCTTGTTCATCTAGTAGATAATTTAATAATAAAAATTTAGGATTAAAAGATTTATTCTTTTATAGTTTTAAGTTTAAATTATATAATTATTAATATAATCATTACAAAAGATTTATATAATTATTAATTTAAAACATTAAAAAAGAAAAAGTCGTCTCTTCACAATTGAGCGGTATTCTTTTCATCAATGTTTCACAAGGTGAGCTTCCGTACGAAGGACGAGAAGGGCTGCTCTGCAAGTAGCAGCTCGTTTACTTTTCAAAAACCTTGATTTTTTTTAATATTAAAAATAAATTTAAAAAGATATAAAATAATATCTTAATGTATTTTCCAAAAAATTATTGAAAAAAACAGCTTTACACTTTAACAGTTTTAAAATGTTTTTTTCATAAATATATTAATTTTTTTAATATTAATATATTGAAATTATTAAAAAATCAATTTTAAATTTAATTTTTTATAAAAATATTTTTAAAACACAAAAATAAATATATTTTACTAAACCAAAAAAACATACGTGGCCTCTTCTTCGTTCGTGGATTCTTCAAAAGCGAGCGGTTGCTCCTAATTTTCACTCTCCTGCCTATATTCTAATGGTGTGTGGTGATGCTCTCTTTCTTACTATTCGATTGTTCTTGAAATTAAACGACCCTTCTTTGACCCTTCGATCTTTAAGAGTTTAAATATTAAATTTGTTCAAAAATTCTCTCCTATCTGCTTTTTAACTCAAGTTATGTTTAGTTTACAGGTTGAATAGTGTCTTTAATCTTAGCTAGTTGTCGTTTAGTTAAGAAAAATATTTACTGCCAACTGGATGTCATTATCAAATCACGTAACGTTGTGCTCCATTTCTTCATTTTACATCTGATAAGAGTTTGACTGGGAAAGTTCAAAGGACCTCCTATATGAGCCACCGTGTTCTTTAGACTTGGATCCTTGTTTCCCACAATCTTATGTCTTGTAATCTCTCATGAGAAGCATTCTTCTCTTTCTCTCTTGGCTTCCTGGGTTGCAACGATGAAACACAACAGCAAGCATCATCTTGCCTTGCTTCTATTTCCAATAATCCTGTTTTGTCAGCCCGTATCAGCTATAGATTTTGTCTTCAATGGCTTCGGTTCCTCTAGTGTTTCACTCTATGGCTCTGCCGTCTTTGAATCTCGCATCCTTACACTTACAAATCAAACATCTTTCACAATTGGCCGTGCTTTATACTCAGAAAAGATACCGACCAAAGCTCCAAATTCTTCATTTGTGTATCCATTTTCCACTTCTTTCATTTTTGCTATGGCTCCTTACAAGAATGTTCTTCCAGGCCACGGCTTGGTTTTTCTTTTTGTGCCGTTTAAAGGCATAGAAGGTGCTAGTGCAGCTCAGCATTTAGGCTTTCTTAATCTCACAAATGATCGTAGCCCAAATAATCATATGCTTGGCATCGAGTTTGATGTGTTCTCAAATCAAGAATTCAATGATATGAATGCTAATCATGTCGGATTAGATGTTAATTCACTCACATCAATTGCAGCAGCAGATGCAGGCTATTGGGCTGATAATTCAAGAAGTAGCAGCAGCAATGGAAACAGCAGTGATGATGATGGGAAGTCTTTTAAGGAACAGAAGCTAAATAATGGTAAAAACTACCAAGTTTGGATTGACTATGCTGACTCTTTGATTAATGTTACTATGGCTCCGGCAGGTATGAAAAGGCCTAGCAGGCCTTTGTTGAATGTTTCTCTTAATCTATCTGAAGTTTTTGAGGATGAGATGTATGTGGGTTTCACTGCTTCAACAGGACAACTTGTGCAAAGTCATAAGATTTTGGCTTGGAGTTTTAGTAATTCCAATTTTAAGTTAAGTGAGAGGTTGGTCACTACTGGGTTGCCATCGTTTGTGCTTCCGAAAGATCCGTTCTTTCGGTCTAAAGGGTTCATTTCAGGAGCCACAGTGGGAGGGGTGCTTCTTGTTGTTTCTGCTGCTACAATTTTTTGGTTTTTTATCAAGAGAAGACAAAGGAAAGCAAGGGAGAGAGCAGAAATGGAGGATTGGGAACTGGAGTATTGGCCACACCGAATTACGTGTCAAGAGATCGAGGCAGCAACAAAAGGATTCAGTGAAGAAAATGTCATTGGAATTGGAGGAAATGGAAAGGTCTACAAGGGTGTGCTACCAGGAGGGACAGAGATTGCTGTGAAGCGCATTTCACATGAAAATGGTGGGATGAGGGAGTTTTTAGCTGAAATTTCTAGTCTTGGAAGGTTGAAGCATAGGAGCTTGGTGGGGTTGAGAGGTTGGTGCAAGAAAGAAAGAGGAGTCTTCATGCTGATATATGACTACATGGAAAATGGGAGTCTGGAGAAAAGGGTGTTTGATAGTGATCAGAGTAAAATGTTGAGTTGTGAAGAGAGAATAAGGATTTTGAAAGATGTGGCTTCTGCATTAATGTATTTGCACGAGGGATGGGAGTCTAAAGTCCTACACAGGGACATCAAGGCCAGCAATGTGTTGCTTGATAAGGACATGAATGGAAGGTTAGGTGATTTTGGATTGGCTCGAGTGCACGGGCATGGTCAAGTGCCTAGCACCACTCGGGTGGTTGGAACCATAGGATACATGGCGCCTGAGGTTATTCGTAGTGGAAGAGCCTCAGCTCAAACGGATATGTTTGGTTTTGGGGTCTTGATTTTGGAGGTCATGTGTGGAAGGAGGCCTTTAGAAGAAGGGAAGCCACCTTTGGTGGAGTGGTTATGGAAATTGATGATGGAAGGGAAACTACTTCATGCCTTGGATGAGCGACTGAAGGCGAGAGGAGATCAGTTCGACGAAGAAGAAGTAGAAAGAATTCTCCATCTAGGCTTACTGTGTGCGTATCCTGACCCTAAAGTCCGGCCAACAATAAGGCAAGCAGTGAAGGTTTTGGAGGGCAAGAATGAGTTTAATGAGAATGAAATTGAGGATATGGATACATATTTGCTCAAACAGATGAAGTCCAAGGATTTGTGGGCGGATTATTCTCAAAGTTCTACCTGTGGATCCCATCCAACTTTTGATGAAATTAGACGATACCAGTCATCTTCAATGTCTCTATCTTGGACCGATACTACAATGGAGGGTAGGTGAATCTGCAATCTTGCATCCCTTGATGACTAATGGTATTTGCTGGTCTTGTGCCAATGTTAATTCACTAAGATTTTCCAGGGCAAGCTTGGAAGGAGCTGAATCAGAAGTTGGCAGAACCCAGATTCAAGAGCATCTAAATTGAACAGTGGGGAGGGAGACATGATTTTGATTTGGACTTTTTTCTCCCCATCGATTAATGTTCTAATTTTATTTATTTATTAATGTTTGTTTGAGAGGGACAATATTGTAGAGGAGAATCTTTTGTTGTTTTTGTACAAGGAATAGTTATGGTTAGCAGATTGGTGTGTACATGAATACAGCAAATTCACAGTGATAATTTAAAAGATTAGTTTTAGATTCTTTGTTCGTAATTAGAGTGATTGTTGTTTGGAAATGTGGTGTGAATTATGTTTTTTTAAATTTTAAATTATTTTTTAATGTAAAATATATTTTTTTATTTTTTAAAATTGTTATTAATATTTAAAATTATTTTTTAAAAATAAAAAAAATTATTTCAATACATAAAAAAACATTCTAAATCGTCATTAATATTACAATTCCAAATACATTTTCAGACAAGAAGGAACAAAGCAAGCCAAGTAGTTTAGCCACCACATGCGAGAAGAAAATTTTGTTGGTTTGGTATTGTGATACATAATATATTTTTTTAAAATGTGTTAAAATAATTTTTTTAATCTTTAATAACAAAACTTTAAAATGATAAAAATATCATTTTTAATATTTTTTTAGATAAAAATCAATTTAAAAGACAGAAAGCAAAAGTTACATTAGAATTGCACTTGCTTTTTGCTAATATGTCACCATTGTCTTTGGGTATCTTTATGAATGTGGCTATTTTTATTTTTTAAAATACTTTATACTCACAAATGAATTTTATATATATATGTAAAAACAAAGGAATGATTGTTATTATTAGGCGAGCAGTTAGGTAGGAATCGTGCCTTTTTGCTAGATAGAATGTTAAACCTTGTTTTCCTCTTAGTTAGGCAGGAGTCGTGCCCTTAACATTTCGGTCATGCATTAGCCGCCGCCGGGCAAGAAATTACAGAGATATGTTAAAATATATTATAATAATAATAATAATAATTCACATGCAACAACAAGCACCAGTGGTCTAGTGGTAGAATAGTACCCTGCCACGGTACAGACCCGGGTTCGATTCCCGGCTGGTGCATGAGTTTTCTTTTATCTTTTTAGCTTCCTTTAAACAAATGGGCCTCTTTTCGGGGATCACAGAGCCCATAACATTTTAACTTCAGACTTTGTTCTCTTTACAAATGGGCTTGTAAACTTCACTTTACAGCCTGTTGGACTTCCTGAAATTGAATTCAAGATTAAATCAATTTACTTATTTAATTCTTTATTAATAATATTGATTTGAATTCCAAATGAAACTCAATTTATAAAAATTAAAAATTAAAAATTAGGCATGCTGGTGGGACTAAAATAAAAAATATGAACTGTAGGGACTAAAATATAAACTCAATTTACTTATTTACATATGCTTTGGAATGATAGTTTTTTAAAATATGATTTTTTATTTAATATTATTTTTTTATATTTGTAGATCGTTTTAATATAATGGTGTTAAAATTAATTTTTTAAATAAAAAATATTATTTTTATATATTTAAAAAAAATACTTAAAAAATTAACACTACAATATTTTCAAAGGCTTCCTTATAAATTTATCTTTCATCCCTTGTCTTAGAAGAGTCATTGAAGCGAGTCCATCAGCAAAGCAAAATCATGGTGATAATCTGAAGTTCTAATAAAACATATAAAAATGTCATTCAAGAAAATAAGTAACAAGATATGGTAATACCATGCTCCCATAAAATCTCTTAAAACTCATTCAAGAGTTTTTTCAAATAGAATATTCTTCGGAATTTAAAGAGATAATTTGAATAATATTGCAAAACTTATTATGAATACAAACTTATTTTAAATTTAAAACTTCTTGTATAGTAATATCTTTTGAATTATTAGAACTAAAAATTATTGTTTTTTTTATGAATTATTAACTTTTCCCAAATTATATTAATAATTGACTTGTATAATTAGTAATTGATTTGCTTTGGTTTGATAATTATTTTTATTTATGTTTGATTCTAGTAAGCTGCGTATAATTAGTAATTGATTTGCTTTGGTTTTATAATTATTTTTATTTGATTCTAGTAAGCTGTTATAATTTTTATGTAAAAATTACTAATTCAATTCATATTCATAAGTATTCCAAACATTATAATTAAATTTAATTATGTTGTTTAGTATTCTATTTCAAATATAAAAATCATAATAAATCATTAATTGAATTTGCTTATGAATTGAATTGAATTCCACTTATAATTTGATTCTAAACAAATTTGAATGATATGCCAGACCAGCCACCTCTTTAAATCCTCACATTAATTTTTTAAAAATAAATTTTAAATTCTAATTATATTATTATCTCGTATAAAAAAGTAAACTTGAGAAGAACAACGAAGATAATAAATTAGGTTTGTTAAAAAACCATTTTAATTAAAAAAACATAAGCTTATTAGGTGAAGTTCTAGTATATTATTTATATTATTTTTTAACACACACCCCTTTAAGTGAAAGTCTTTTAAGTTTAAAACTTGCACAAACTCACATTATTTATACTTAATTTTTATCAAATAAATGGAAGATGATAAGATTCAAATCGTAACCACTTGATCATTAAGATTTTGATATCATATCAAATAATGATCTCATTCTAAAAAGTTAAGCTTATTATATGAGATTTTAAGATATAATTTATATTATTTTTTAATAAGATTAATCGAGTTTTTATGCACACGCATGAATCCATTACTCATATCCTACCCATCTCAATATTTTTCCTTATATTGAAAAAAAATTCTCTCTTCAGGTTTTTTTTATTGCCTCGTAAAATCATATCTTAAAAGTTTTTAGCAGAATACGTGCTTAGTAGTTGTTAAATTTACTTACATTAGTTACTTTAAAAAGAATACATCAACTAATATCATATAGTACTCGGTACTTGTTTGAAAGAAAATTTATATAATACTAAGGGACACTAACATACTTATTCAATATGTTTTTATTTAATACCAACAACAACAACAGCTATAAATTAACATTTAACTATTAAATAAAATTAGAAATTTAGATTGATTTTTATGGGATTTGTAATGTAATATTGTAATTAATGATAGTTATATATTAAGAATTTTTATTATTTATAATTTATACGAAATTAGATTTGTTTTATAAAAATTGTTATTATAAATAAAAAATAGTTAAAATATATGATGGATTCATCCAACCCACGCCAAGTCTATTTTAGTCTTGATTAAGTATAGTAAAAACTAGATCCAATCAGATGGGATAATATCATGTAAATAGTGATTCCTTGCTTATCTCTATCACTAGTGTTCTTGCCTTTACTAACTTTGCAACTTTTATATATATATATATATATATATATATATATATATATATATATATATATTTGAGAGCATGTAATAGATGAAAGATAATTTCACGGGGCTTAGAAAATAAATATGAATAGATATTTTACAAAAATATATATAAGAAAAATATTATTTTTATTAAGCAATCAAATGAAGTAAGATTATACAATAATTGAATCCCAAACTTGTATCAATCATATAAAATTATAACGTTCCTTGAAAAGAGATTCTTAAAAATGAAATCCACGAAATATATAATGTAGAACTTATTGATACTTGTTTAGAAAGTGAAACTCATGAAGATTAAGCTGAAAATTAGACTGAAGATATTGTTGTTAAATATTTTTTTTTAGAGAATTTTGAAATCGCAGCTCATACAGATTATTCTCATGCAATTACATCCCTGAAGAGGGTCGAGAGAATTGAGTTCTTCTTCGAATTATGTAGCAGGGCACTCACATTCATAGCATGATACGTACAAGCTTATCCACAGGCATAGTGAAGATCTGCAGTAGCCAGTTATGCACAATGAGAGGTTATATGGTCCACGATTTCTTGCTTAGGCCACTGTCAAACCACCAATACAAATAGGCAAAGCATAGAGTTGACATTTGCCCTATTATTGGGGTACAAGACCACTCAAGTGAGTTGAGAAGATTATATAATGCATTAGTTTTCTTACAATTAATGTTAGAATATTACTTATAAAAATTCAAAATTTATTAAGGAGTTTTTATAAGAAATATGATGTTTCCTTGGTCCAATTTATTTGCAAGCAGTTACTAAAATTTATACGCCCTTTTAATTGCATGCATTTACAAAACATTAAATGCATAACAATTCCATTTCTTTTAATAATCATTAGCTTTTAAAATGTTCATTAAACCATTAATGGTTTAGAACTTATATATATATATATATCGTCAAA
>NW_011499874.1:1138883-1157251 GCF_000495115.2 Populus euphratica | reverse complement strand
ATATATATATATATCGCGCATTGAAACTCAGGATTAAGCATAAGATCATAATGCGTTGGCTTTAAACTCATTGTAGAGTAGCCAGATATCTAGTGTGTGGTACAATGTTTTTCTTCAATAAAAAGGCTTAGGTGATTAAGACAAAGTTTAATATTGGTTTAAGAATAATATTGTTGAAACGCTAAGTAAGGGTTCAAGGAATAATATTGTCAATTTGAAAAACAGAAATCGTAATGATGTCAATATAATAAAGATGCCACAATAGCTTGGAGGGATTTTATGAATATTAAATTGATATTAGTCTGACATTAGTGGGGTGATGCTAAATGCAGTTTTAATAGTTATTAAAAATAGGTGTCACACTTGAAAATCAAACATTGTAACGATTAATTTAAAAAAAAAAATGATTAAAAAAATAGTTACATGATATCTTATTCTTTTAGGAAAAAAATATATTATTTAAGAAATCACCACCTAATATTATAGTCACTATAAACTGTACCTAGTAAACAGAGATTCTATGATATAAAACTGGTTACGTAAAAGAAAAGATGTTAGCATTCCTTAAACGTCCTGTTTAGAGCAAGTTGCATTGCTGATTTTGTCTAAAATTACTAAGAAATGTGTTCTCTTTTTCCTTTTTTTTTATTTCTCCTTTCATTTTCTTGACTCTAGCATTAATGAACAATTCCTGCGATTATTTCCAACTCTGGCGTTGGTAAATATCGCACAAATAAAAAAAAAACGATACCCCTGACTCTAGCGTCAATGAATAATTTTGTAAAAAAAATGAATTTGAAGAAGAAATTTTCTATGCTATTTTTTTTATTTATCCTTTATTATTGTTAGCCCTCTTTTTAGAGGAAAAAAAAAACATTGCATGATATATTTGCATTTAACAATAATAATCCATAGATTGAGCAAATAGCATTTAACAGTAATAATCCATAGATTGAGCAAATAGAAAAAAAATTACAAATATAAAGAAAAATAAATAAATAAATATGCGAGAGGTCCACAAATAAATCAATAAAGACTCCCAAATATTTTTAAAAATTTCTGATATTGAAAAGGGTATCAAATTAGAATGAATATAAAAATTATGGTTAAGACATAAGGATGTGTTTTGCTAGACACATCCTTAATAAACATAATTGAAGGGCGTAGAGTCTAGATCCATCCTACTTTCTCTTTTTTTTAGGCTGGGTCCAATTCAGCCTATGAGGGCTAGCTAGGCAGAACCCACTAGCCCAGCTCGGTCACTGACCTAAGTTAATGACTTAACTGGGCAAAGCACGTGTGAACTTGTTCACGCAAGCATGACACAATGTGAAGGTAATTAATTACCTTCATATAATACTAAATGCACTGAAGATTCAAAAGAATGAAAAGGAAGAGGAAAGCTTACCTTGCTGGAGATTGCTTTGGAGATGAAGGACTACTATGCAATGACTACTTGATATTCCTTGCCTTTGTGTTCTCTTCTTTTCTGTTTTTCTCTCCATTATCCCTTTGTTTTTTTTCTCTTATCCTTTGTTCTACTCTTCTCTGCCTTTTTTTTTGTGCTATGTTTTTCTCTCTTTCCCAACTTTCTTCCCTACTTTTTATATGATTTGTGAAAATTTCAATGCTAAGATTTCAAAGATGAGATATTGGAATGACATAAGCTAAAATTAATTCTTATCATGAAGAAGAAGGCTTTGGAACTGAGAAAAGATAGAGGGAGAAATTTTTTTGTATTTTTTTAATTAAGGGTTTTTTAATGTCAAAACGTTGTGATTAAGAGAGAGTTTGAAGGCCAAATCTGGACGGTATTTTATTGGTTAAAAGTTGCACTATTTTTTTTTAGTCCTCTCTTTTGATTAGAGAAAAATATTTTCAATCATATATATGTCATTTTAGTGCTCCTCTAAAGGTAGAGTTTCATTTATGATTTTCAATCTTGAATAAATTGTCTATAAAAATATTTTTGTATGAAATAAATATGTTAAAAGTTAATGATCTAAATTGTCATTTTGTAAAAAGAAAATTGAAACTATAACTCACATTTTACTTTGCTATAAGATGGTTGGAAGCAATGGTTTGGGTGATATATTAGTTAGGGCAACAAATAATCTTGCTTTAATCTCTTGATGATTTTTTCTTATTATGAAATAGCTTGGTAAGGGGGTTTATGCAAAATAGTGTGTGATGTTTGTTTTATGTGGTATAGTTTGGTTTGTCTGGAATGCCTATAATAATTTGATTTTCAATGAGAATGAAACAAACTAGGATGATGTGTATTTTTCTCTTTTTTATTGGGTTGTTAATTGAGCAAAATATAATGATGAGAGTTTTTCTAGATTAGATTTAATGCATTTACTAAATAATGGAGGCATGTGTACTAACATGATAAATATAAAAAGTAATTAACCACGAGCCCTTATGAGCCCCTCCTCCTATAGGTATGCTAAAGTGGAATGTTAATGTTGACACATCTTCAGATGAGAAACTAGGCCCTCAAAAATTGATGGTGTTTTTAGAGACCACGAAAGGAAATTTTTATGTATAATTTCTTGTTTCACAAGTAACATGAAATTTAATGAAGCTAAGGTTTGACAATTTAAAAGATTATGCTTTTAAGTATTAATTGCTGCTATTCTTTTACAATTTAATAGGTTGTGGAGTCAGATTTTTACAATGAAATTTTTTGAATTTAAAGTAAAATTATTCTATGGACTTCACATTTGCAAACTAAATTCAATGATATTAATAATTCATATAATAGATTTCCTTTTATGTGTTTTGAATATGTTTATAAAGAGAAAAATCATGTTACAGATAATTTAACCAAGCAAGTATAGTTTTATGAGATGATGACTTGATTATTTGGTTATAGTTTATTTATTCAAGGTCTATTTTGCTTGATTTTAAATGTAGGTTTAGATTTGTTAGTAAGTTTTCCTACTTTTCTTAATATTTTTATACTCTTTGTTTTACTATTAATGACTATAATAGTTGATTAATAAATCATTTTTACTTCATAAAAAGAAAACCTAAATAACAATTTAGACAACAAGCTAGAAAAAAAACCATAATACTTAGAATTATCATATATTTTAAATATAGTGAATTTGAACAGGTGTGTTTTAGAAATGTTTGAAAGAATGATAATGATTGTTTTTTAAAATAATTTTTATTTAAAAATATATTAATATAATATATATATACACACACTTTTAATATCAATACATAAAAAAAAATAAAAAAATAATTTTTAAAAAAACTTTTAAAAAATCAGTTTCATACCCGTGGCTGGTACAATTAAGCATGCCAATATCTAAAATGTAAAATCTTGATGATCACGCACCCCCATTGCGTTATAAAATAGCTATCATGGAATTGATAAGGTTTCCTTAAAAAGATGACACGCACGACATGGATGGATGGAAAAATGATGGATTATATTCCACTTAGCCCATGCTTTCCTCAAGCTCCACACACACACACACATGCTTGATTAGTCACACACACTAGCCCATGCTTTCTTCAAGCTCCACACACACACACACACACACACACACACTAGGCCATGCTTTCCACACACACACACTCTTGATTAGTCACACACACATTAGCACATGCTTTCTTCAAGCTCCACACGCTTAGTTAAATAATTAGATTTAAAACGTGTTTAATACTGTATTTAAAAATAATTTAAAAATATTTAAAATATTTAATACTGTATTTAAAAATAATTTAAAATATTTTTAAATTAGATTAATATATTTTTGATATTTTCAAATTATTTTGATATATTAATTTTAAAAAAATAAAAAATATTAATATATTTTTTAAATAAAAAAACATTTTAAAAATCAACCATAACTACCCCACCAATCACCCTATTAGCTTATACATGTGTTCGTGCTTAGATCGTTTTGTCTATGGTGTTCTACACTCCACATAAGATTTGCTTTCCGTTGCTTCGCCGCCTAAGAAACCACAAAGATAAAAGCATTGATGGGGAAGATATCATATAACCTCTCATACAGCCATCACATCACATAAATCTTGTCTGATTTTGAAAAAAGGTCATTTTCACTTCTACATAAATGATCGAGTGCTTCTACAATGAGAATATAATAATGAATTTATTATTATTATTTTAAAATTTTTGGCGCAAAGAAGTTAAACAAGACCCCATTAACATGATATTTTATCTAAATTATTTCACGTAAGGAATGTAATGGAAGGTGGAGGACTTAGCTCAAAAGAACAAGCTCCATGCCAGGCAGAGGATGAACACACAAATGGAAAGTGGAGGACTTTAGCCAAATAATCTGCACTGTGAAGAAACATGAGAGATAGACCAGCTCCAAGCACACGATTACACAAAATGTCACTGTTAATTAACATGCACGTTAAGAGTGGACATAAATTCTCGAAGATCAAACATGAAAATAATACTGAAATCAAGCATCAAAGATCGATGAGCTATTCTCTTGCAAAGAAATTCCCAGGATCGCGCCTCAATCACCATAGAAAATTTTAGTTTTTATCAGATCAAAATCAAACGTGATATTTTATCTAAATATCACATGAAGAATATAATATATGCTACGAGTTCCATTTATATTTGCACGTTACTGACCATGTGCTATCGATCTTTGTTGATAAATGACTCTTTTTTGGCAGAAAATACTGAACTTTTTTATTATACGAAATGATTAGAGAGTCTCATAAATGATTTAATTTCTTCAAATTAAATAAAGAATAGGATAAGCATTGAATCAAATAACAAAGACTGACAAGAAGTAGTGGTTTCTAGAGAATAGGTGGACCATTTGGTCTCTTTTCCAACCACCTAAAAAACTAAATTATAGATGAATCGTCGATGATTGAACCAACAATTGAATCAATGTGACGCAGCACATAGAGAGATAAGTAGGGTTTTTTTATTTCTCAAAAATCCTAAAAACAATAGCAATACAAGATTTCAAAGAAAGTCTCAAAATCTGTAAACTACTATTCTTATTTCTCGTATGTCTGATCTAGATATGGATGGGAATTCAGAAGCAATACTCCTGGGGATTAGAAGCTTCTGATCTTGGTCGGAGAATTCTGCTGGCTAGGCTATTTATAAAAAGAGCTGCGAGAATGGAGACTACTGGTACAAACTCTGAATTTTAGTTCAGAAGAACTGATTCGTGCTATCACTCAGGAAATTAAATGGCAATAACTTAAGCAACCCAGATCGAATAGACACCAGATTTCCGACTTCAATGGTGGTATTGACTTCAAGTCTTGCTATGATTCATAGTTGATTGATGACAGAAAGTGACATCCCAATTAATGCTATATGAGCAACTAAAAACTCGAACCTGAGACTATAAAAAAAATAAACACCTTAATCCCAATTCTTCATCTACTACTTCAAGCTATGATTCATAAAAGTGACATCCCAATTAATGCTGACGTGTTTTTCTTGGTTGGTGCTGAATTATTTAAGTTCGTCCTATTTGTCATCATTTTATGCTAAAGTGCTTTTATTCATAAGAAAATCTTAATCATGAATGTCTAGAAAATCCAAATCTGAATAATAAAACGAGGATATAAAATCCATTAGCCCTTCATCTATGAAAGCTTATAGATATGTTATTGACGATGCTGTCTCGCTCAATCCTCATAAAAAAAAAATGCATCTGTCCCAAAGATTGGACTATATCCATAGTTTTGGATGAAGATAAATGCTGTGCTTGAAGATGAGGATATATAGGGCGAGCAACCAGACAAATGGGTGACTGACACGAAAGTAATATTGGATGAATTATCATAAAAATTGTCGATATGAGAACGAAACATGTCTCTATCAGGACACGTTCGTGGACTACATTGAGCATCTCTAATCCGATAATATCTGGACTGTTCTGTATCGATTCTCATTAATTTTGTGCCTGGCTAGCTTGTGTTTCTGAACTCGAAACATTGGTGAAATTAATGATATAAGTTGTAAAATTAAGTTTGAGAGGCTAGAATTGTATATAATATATTTTTTTTATTGTCTCTTGAATTCCGTGCAGTATATATATATATATATGTATATATATTCTGTTTAAGTGCAATTCTGGGATGTGTTTTTAATTATTTGTCCAGCTGTTTGTCTTGTGAAATCGGTGCTCAATAAATCTGGGCTTGTCTTCCGAAGTTAGTGTAAATACATATGGACTTCTGCTTGTCTTTGGAAAATTGAAGACGAAGTGAATTTTAATACCCTCACCGCTGGACCCCTGCACTCTTCTTTGTAACTTTTGAGAATCTTACATTATCAAATGATGACTGCATTTATTACTGATAATATTTTTTTTATTTTTTAAAATTTATTTTTACTGTTATCATATTAAAAAAATTTTAAAATATTAGAAAAAAAATTTTAAAAATAAAAATATAAAAAAATTATTTTTTTCAAAAACATTTTAACACAGTGATGCTAAGAATATTCCTAATTTAAAACACTCTGAATCTTATCCATCAGACTATGCTTGCAATTATTTTTAATGTTATCCTATTAAAACAATTATATGTGCAAAGTCCTAGCCATAAAAAAAAAATGTTGCTAAGAATGACCTTAAAAAAATATGACTATTAATAATATGCTTCATATATTTGATATTCAAAATAATTTGATTTACTGCCTGCTAGTAAGCAATAATGGGGATTGTTTTTTAATCCAATAAGTTTGTCATCTCTAAAAGTTGAATGTTTATGTGCAAGGAATATTTATGTGATGGACTATTTAAACTCAATAAGATGATTATTGTACTATAATAATAATAATAATAATAATTCTATTATTTATACAATTGAGTCTTCTGATCAATTCTATAAATAAAAGTAGTGAGCTTCTAAATCGAATTCATATTGATGTTTGTGATTTAAAATTTATGTGAACTAAAAATAATAAAAAAATATATTATTATTTTTATTGATAATTACATAAAATATTGTTTGGACTATTTACTAAGAATCAAAGACAAGATCTTAGAAATGTTTAAGCATTTCAAAAGCAATGTTGACAATCAACTTGGCAAGAAGAACAAGGTAATAAGAAGCATAAAGGTAACGGAATATGATTTATATTTTGATAAATTATGTATTGAAAATGGTGCAATGCTCCTTATTTATTACAACATAAATGTATTGTTGAACGCAAGAACTAAACATTAAAATAATTGATAAATGCTATATTGATAAATTTAGAATTATCTCGTAACTTATATGTAACTTATAGGGAGGAGCTATTTTATCATCAAATTACATATCTGAATAATATACCTCATAAAAATTTAGAGAAGACCTTATTAGTTATGAAAGGATCGAATATCACCTATAAATAAATTAAAATGTGGAGGTGTCTATTCAAAATTATGGTTTCTCTATATAAAATGGTCAAAATAAAACTTAAAATTGTTGATTGTTTATTCATAGGATATGTTAATAACAATATCACTCTCTGAATCTTATCCATCAGACTATGCTTTCAATTATTTTTAATGTTATCCTATTAAAACAATTATGTGTGCAAAGCCCTAGGCCATAAAAAAAAATGTTGCTAAGAATGACCTTAAAAAATATGACTATTAATAATATGATTCATATATTTCATACTCAAAATAATTTGATTTACTGCCTGCTACTAAGCAATAATGGGGATTGTTTTTTAATCCAATAAGTTTGTCATCTCTAAAAGTTGAATGTCTATGTGCAAGGAATATTTATCTGATGGACTATTTAAACTCAATAAGATGATTATTGTACTCTAATAATAATAATAATAATAATAATTCTATTGTTTATATAATTGAGTCTTTCTGATCAATTTTATAAATAAAAGTAGTAAGCTTCTAGATTGAATTCACATTAATGTTTGTGATTTAAAGTTTACACGAACTAAAGGTAATAAAAAAATATTTTATTATTTTTATTGATAATTGTATAAAATATTATTTGGTCTATTTACTAAGAATAAAAGACGAGACCCTAAAAATGTTTAAGCATTTCAAAAGCAATGTTGAAAATCAACTTGGCAAAAAGAACAAGGTAATTAGAAGCATAGAGGTAAGGGAATATGATTTATATTTTGATGAATTATATATTGAAAATGGTGTAATGCTCCATATTTATTACAACATAACTATATTGCTGAACACAAAAACTGAACATTGATAAATACTATATTGATAAATTTAGAATTATCTCATAACTTATAGGGAGGAGCTACTTTATCATGAAATTATAGATAATAATATATCTCATGAAAAATTAGAGAAGACCTTATTAGTTATGGAAGAGTCGAATACCACCTATAAATTTATTAAAGTGCGGAGGTGTCTACTCAAAATTATGGTTTCTTTAGATAAAAAGATCAAAATAAAACTTAAAATTATTGATTGTTTATTCATAAAATATGTTAATAACAATATCACTTATTGGTTTCTATACATGAGCCTATATTCCTAGTATTTATATTAATACAATTATTGAATCCACAAATGCATTATTTTTTGAAAATATCTTTCCTTGCAAAAACACACAAAAAGAAAAAGATTAGTAAGAAAACTAATGAGTTTATTAGTAGTGACTAGAGCTTATATAAAAAAATAAACTGAATTTCTAAAATTTTGAAAGACAACCTAGATGAAGTAAAATAGCTAATATATATATATACTTTCAGAGCTTATATAAAAAAATAAGCTGAATTTCTAAAATTTTGAAAGAGAATCTAAGTAAAGTAAAAGAGCTAATATATATATTAAAAATTTACCAAACATAAATAATACTTTATTTTAACTAATGTTTCTTAAAAACTTTGTATATTTATATTTAATAGGTACGAAGATCAACACAAATAAAAATAATGGGTCCATTATAAAAATAAAATTAATTTTATAGTTTTGATTTAACTTGATATTGCTCATAATCTCTTTTTTAATCTACCTGCATGAATTGTAAAAATCAATTATTTATATAATGATAAAAAACTTACATAACAAAACAATCCGAAACTAAGTATGGGAAATAATTAAATATCAAACTAACTAGAAAAGTGATTAATACAATATAAAGCAACAATTTATTGACCTAATTTAAGAGCTTTCTCGACTCAACTATATAAAATGAACTAAAACCTATAAAAATGATAGAATTTCTTAATTAAATTTGAGCTTAATTTAAAAATTAAATTAAAATTTATAATTATTTTTGTTATACTATATATTTGTCGAATCTAGCTTCCTCGTGGAACTTATATTATCTATTTGGTTTATAAATATATTTACAATACTTAAAAAAAATTATTGGTTAGTTGTTGGCTTAAGTTGTGTTTGATATTATAGTAATAGTTATTTTTTTAAAAAAAATATTTAAAAATAAATTAAAATATATTTTTATTTTTGAAAGATTAATTTTAATATAAATACATTTAAATAATTAAAAAATAATGTGTTTACATATACGTTGAAACCACGTTTCCAATCAAGTAAAACAGGCAAAGAGAAGCGCGCTTTACATAATGTAGGTTTTAAATTCAGGGATCCACTTCTCAACATTGGGTTAAGCAATTTCTTAAATATTACAACCAAACGTAAATAAGTCCAAATTAATATAATGCGTAAGAACAAAACTATATTTTATATTTCTACTTCTCCCAAAAAATAAATATACAAAAGGATTCCTTGAGAAAAAAAAAATATATGAAAGGATTCCTTCTCCCAAAACATATAAAGTTCTGACATTGAGGATAGGCTAGGCTACATAATCTACCTGTCCAGCTTGGCCTTTTCTTATTTAATGTCCTAGATTCACAGCTCCATCATGATCGGGCCATAAAATGACCAAAACACCCTTTTTTGTCGACTACCTGAGCAGACAGGTTCGTCGGAAACCGGCTGTGGCCATGAATTTGGCAAAACCATTGGCCAGACGCCGCGTTTTGTGACAATATATTTTATAATTTATTTTATTTGTGCTCTTCATTTTGGATTATTCCGATAAAGCAATTTCGATGTGATTATATACCTAGAAAAGAGGGGAGAAAATGATTTGTGTTGAGGCCCCCAACAGGGTGGTCCCCACTATTTGGATAAAACCTCATTATCTAGCGATTCTGATGGCACCGCGTGTCAACATCAGGAATCTTATCAACTCACCATGTGTCCACGGGCCCCACAGCGCGACCAGATCAGGATAGAGACCATCAAGGTTTTTTCTTCTTTCTTTTTATTTCGAATAATTTTTCCTAGGAATATTCATTTCCAAATTCTGTTACCAACTTAGATAACATATTTCTATTTGATTTACTTTATTTTTTTAATATATCATATACTTTCTTTTAAATATAAAATTTAACATGTTGATTATTTATACTATCTAAATAATCTAAAAGAATTGGAGTTTCTTGGGCAGGAAAGCACTTTAATATAGTTCCTCAATCATGTTATATGAATTTTGTGTCATAGTTGAGTTAATTCATATGTGTTGGGATGTCAAAGTCGAGTGTCCGAGCACTGGTGGGCACAATCATTTTTTTAATTGTGATAAATAAAAAGTCATTTAAAATTAAAAAAACAGAGCAAGGCCAAACAAAGGCCTCACGACATCAAAATAATATTAATTAAATTTATTTATTTATCAGTTTTAACAGTCTTTTTACTATTATAAAGTTTTATGTCAATCTTAATAATAATTTTTCTAATTATTATATATATGATATGAGAATAACAATAATAATTATAAATTATTTATGAAAATTCAATTCAAGTCATTTTTTTATTAGAATTTTTAAATACATCTTGAATATGATTTTATCATATTTATAATTTTTTTAGCTTCCAATCATATATAAAATTCAAACATATTATTTTAGTATTTTTTTGTTCACTTGTTGTAACCATCATAAAACAATTTTTTCTATCAGAAACAATGATTTTAATTAAAAAATTTGTGTTCATAAAAAATAAGAGATATGTTAATAAAAAAAATTTCTTAAAAAAAAAGATTATATTTTATAGTTTAATAATAATGTCAAGCAAATCTCTTAGACCTAGATATTTATTTTATATTTAAAAATATTTTAACTAGTAATCAAGCATACAACTACTTATCAATCTAGAAGCAACAATTATCGTGCAATAAATGTGTTTTTCTTTTGAAATATTTATGGAAACTCTGTACCTCCCTTTCTTTCTTTTTTTTTAAAAAATTTTTCCCATCATAAGGAGTTATGGGACTTTTGATGCAATTCAATGTATCTTGTCCTCGTTGAAAACCAATGCATATGGGTGAGGACATCATGAATATTTGAGGCAGGGATTCATTAAAGCTCATCAAGCTGTGAAAGGAAGGAAACCTCAACTTAATAACTCCCTGGTCTTGAAATTAGATAATATTTTGGGTTATGCTAATAATTATTTTTAAAATATTTATTTATTTAAAAATATATTAAAATAATATATATTTTTATTTTAAAAATATATATTTCACATCAACACATCAAAAAAATTTTAAAATATAAAAAAATTAAAACAAAACAAATTTCAAAAACATTTTTTAACCTTAAAATCAGACATTTTTTTAAATGTATTTGAAAATATAGTTATGTTGCTTTTCAAAGTAATTTTTACTTAGAAAAATATATTAATAATATTTTTTATTTTTAAAATCAGGATAATAAAATAATTTAAAAACATAAAAAAATATATTAATTCAGAATAAAAAAATTAATTTTTTTAAAATATTTTTGAAACACAGTATTAAACATGCACTCATCACTTAAAACATCTAATTTGTTGTTGGAGGAGAAATAAATAAATATATATATATATATAGGAAAAAAAAACTATGTATTGAAAAAAATAATTACAGGCAGAAATGTGTAGAAATACTATGTGAATATTCGAGTATATCCAGATTGGACACCTGCTCAGCATTATTGGACCTAACTGACGTGGATCCCTGCTGTCTGGTCTTTGTATGCATTAATTAAACATACGACACCTCTTAGATTAACATCACCCAATTAAAAATTCTCTCTCATAGTGAAAATAAACTCCATGTGTGCGGCGGTTCGTTGGTCCACGCTGACCTCAGGGTCCCACGTTACTCCAAATCTCCGTGTATAAACCACCCCTTCCATCATCCAATTGCAATTAACACTTCTTGTGTTTTTTTTTTTAACACAAAGTTCAGAAGCAAAATTAATCAAATACCATGCCTGGTGCGAGAATTAGAGTCCCATTCAATCAACGAAACTTGATGTCTAACATTAATCAGTTTGAGTTTCTTGATGAGCCGGCGGCGAGTTTATCCGATATGGTTTTCGGGTTTCTCGAGGATGGTGACTGGTCGTCGGGGAGCTCTGGTAGTGAAGGGTGTCATGAGAATGAAATGCTGGATTTAGAAGATGAAGGGGAAGAGAATAACGGAAATGTTGAAGAGGACAAGAGTTTTTGGGAGAACCAACATCAGCTTCTACATGTAAATATCACAATTCTTCATTCAATTATTAATTACTATGTTTTTTTTTTCCGGTGGCATTATGTTCAACCTTGTCTAATTTCTGTTTTTTATTGTGGTGTCCAGGCTACCTTGTTCAGGACCAGCTCCTTGGAGTCAAGGATTAGAAGTATCAGCAAAGAAGCGTTGAAGGAAATACAAATGGCTGGAACCATCTGTGGTTGTGGTAGACCAATGGCCGCCTCCTGCAGGAGTTGCTTGATGGCAGAAGTCTCTAGCCGTCTTCGGAATGCCGGTTATAACAGTGCTATCTGCAAGACTAAATGGAGAAGCTCTCCAGGCATCCCGTCAGGTAGTTAAACCAAGGTCAATATCTTTCATTAAGAAATCTGTTCCTAATCCTCGCCATTGAGGCTGCAAATAGTTGATGTAAAACTAACAATTGATGTCTTTGTTTTTCAATACAATGCAGGAGAGCACACTTTCATGGATGTAATAGACGATTCAAGTTCTAAAAGAGGAGAGGTGAGGGTTATAATTGAATTGAATTTTCGGGCCGAGTTTGAGATAGCTAAAGCAAGCGAAGAATACAATCAGCTCGTCCACAGATTACCAGAAGTGTTCGTCGGGAAAGTTGAAAGATTAAACTCTGTAGTGAAGATCTTATGCTTGGCTGCAAAGAAGTGCATGAAAGAGAAGAAAATGCACCTGGGGCCATGGAGAAAGCAAAGGTACATGCAAGCAAAATGGCTTCGGACACCATGTGAAAGGTCAACATCCATGCCTCCCTTCTCGATGGGATCTTCGGGCCGATTGCCAAGGCCGAAGGCGTCCATGCTCACAGTGGATTTGAAAGAGATGTTGCCAGATGTACATTGCACCGCAGTTGCGGTTGTGTGATAAGAACATCAGATTTTGTTCTTACTTACCTATTTGCTACCTTGACAGAGATGGGATTACATGAAAGTTCGGGAGAGAGTATCAGCACATCCAGAAGAATCATGTAAATAATGGAAATTAATCCACTTAGTTTTGTGATGTTTGATCAACCAAGAAACTATAAATTCCTTTGACAATTTTATACATCAATATCACTGGAAACATCTCGGTTTCCAATTCCGGTAGTGATATGAACCAAAATTTAGAATTAGTATTAAAAATTCTCAAGAGACGAGTTAACGGGGCAACTTGGAGTCTCATATGTATGAGGAATACGAGGTTTCTAATCAATTAGTGTTTTTTTTTTTTTTGAGTCAAAATTAAAAATTTACATGAAGAGATAATAAACCTTTTTAATTTTAGAGTTTAATGGGTCTATATCAAAGATGGTTAAATTTATGAATACAAATAGAAAGAACTAGAATTTAAGCGAGCGACAAGGGAAGAAGGTATTTTCTTGTGATGTTACAATTGTTTTGTAAAATTTTATTTCTTTAATCAATTAAATAATAAGTCGAGTAATTTATTTTTATTATTATTTTATGTCTTTTTTCATCCCTTTATTTTCACTGTAGTCCCTGCATTTTTTAAGTTATAAAATATTAAGTTCCTTTAGTTTTTGAAATTTAAGGGAAAAATCAATTTTTACCTAGAACTTTATTTTTCTTATATTTCATCCCTAATTTGATAAAGATAAGAGAAAATAGTTAAAATCCAATACTAGAGAAAGAAAATTTATATTAACATTGATTGTGATAACAAAAATAATTAATATTGATATCAAATTATATATATATATATATATATATATTAATAAAAGCTAAGTGCACGGAGCTTGCTAAATGAATTAGGCTTAATAGAGCCTAGCCTTCTCCTTTCAAAAAAGAAATTTTTTTTAATTAATGTTTTTTATATGTATTATTTTTAAAATAATTTGAAAATATATATTTAAATTAATATCTCTTTTGTCGTTTATTTTTTTATTTAGCCTATCTTAAATAGCAATTATTTTTTATTTATTTTGTATGCACGTAATGTTTTAAGATATTATTCTAATTTATATATAATTTTTTATGTTTTATATAAATAAAAATTATTTTTAAAAATAAAAAAATATTTATTTTTGAATAATATTTCTAATATATATAACCTTGCATAATATTTTTTTATTTTATTTAATTATTTTCTTGTACATCTATTTTTATTATCTTTTGATTAAATAAAAAATCTGTTCTGTGCTGATCCAATCCTTCTCCTCTGCCTTCAACTTTAAAAATGGAAATGTGAAAAATAAGTCGAATAGCAACCTTGCAACTTGCAAGCAATCACCAACTACGCCTAAGATGGCAAAAATAGAGAGAGAGAGAGAGAGAGAGAGAGATCATGCTTGGTCTTGGAGTGCAAATCAGGCCAAAAATTGTGCCCGCTGTAAATGAGTTGTCATGATAAATTTGTGCTAAAGCTCACGTTGACTCGTAGAAGAAAACTAAAATTTACCTATCGAATCTTCAGCCCATTGCTTTCTGGACTGCATCTAGACATATAAATGCTGAAGAAAATCCAAATGTAGATATATTTTTTCTATTACCCTCTTGTCCCTAGGTGGTCGTCGTTGACCAAATCCTAATCAGCACATTAAGCAAAATAATTCAAATTATGATGATTTGAAACAAAACAAAACAAAAATTTAAGCATTTTTTGAATTCAGTCACCATACCTTGTGTGTGCATGAAGCAGGCTGTTCATCCACAGTAAGAAAGCTTGATGAGAAATCCTGGGACCATTTGGAAGAAGATCCAATCTGTACCCTTAAGCCTCTATGCAACTCAATTCTGACCCGTGGTTTCCTCTGGCCCATATCTAGGGTTTGTTTTGCCCTAAATTTTTTTGCATTTAAATGCTTCTACGATATTTGATACATTAGTGTTAGTAGAATGCTATGATGTAGTTTGTATGGGATAACGATGATGATACATTGATTGCGGTAATAATGGTGATAAAAATTGAGGTGATGGTTGTAGAATTATAGTTACGAGGAGGAGGTTGTAGTGGTGGCGGTGACGTGAAGATAATAATAGTTAAAATAATTATATAATATTATAAATAATTTGTTGTTTATAAAATATTTCTAAGAAATTTTATGATTATTTTTTATAAATGAACAATGTTTAAAATTCTTGTTTTTCCAAAAACAGTTTTGGCAAGAAACAAACACAAAATTAGATATATAATTCCTTATAAAATATTTTATGTAAAACAAACATCACCTTATACTATGTTTTAGAATTTAAATGTTTGTTAATGAAAACTTATTTTTGGATAGTTTTGAGGAAAAATTTTATCCCTCTACATAGAAAGATATAATAATGACAATTTTATTATAAAATTTATTTATAGTTATCTCTTTAAGCAAATTATAAGATCAACACAATCTCATATTATCAAATCCAAATAATCTTATATGAGTTAATGTACACCATTAGATAAGGAAAAATAAAAGATAAAAGATAAAATAATTATAAAAATCATAAACATAAAAAAACTATAAAGAAGATGGAGAAAAAGTATAGAGATAGGATAAAAAATTTTTGGTAGGATAGAATCTGATCATAAAACTTAATATTGCTATTAAATGAAAATTTTATGGTAAGAAAACCACAAAAAAAATATAAAATCTCTTTGCATAAATTATGAATTTTTAATTTTAGGTATAGAAACTTAAAAATTAATTTTTTGTGTTGTTCGATTGTTTGAAAATATATTCTAACACTAAATTTGTTTAAAAGATTGATGAGTGTTGTAAATAGTTAATATTAAATGAGATTATAACAAACAAAACAAAATAAAAGGTCAGCTGGAACTCTCCAATGATATAAAACATGTTTGGTTGCTTTTGAAAATCAACAAGTGTATAGTGTTGACTATAAAAAAAATTTTGCTCCTGTGTCAAAACAACTACAGTGCGCGCTATTATTGTTATTGTTGCTTCTTAGAGTTGGTCATTTCATCAAATAGATGTAAAAAATACTTCTTCATGGTGATCTTAAAAATGAAATTTATATAACACCTCCATTTTATTTGTTCTCATCTTCTACATCAATTGTGTGTAAGTTGAAGCGATCCTTGTATGGTTTGAAACAAGATCCTCGAGTATGATTAAATAAATTTCATTGTACCTTACTTCACTTCTCTTTTGTGCAAAACAAATATGATTCCTTTTTATTTCTTTACAAGACATCTACTAATTTTGTTCTCCTTCTAGTTTATTTAGATGACATTATTATTACTAGCACTAATTCTTTATTGATGAGTAACCTACAGCACCATCTTCAAGATTGTTTTCATATAAAAGATCTCAGTTCTCTTACTTATCTTTTGGGATTGGAAGTTTATTGTTTGATTGTTTGAAAATATATTCTAATATTATATTTATTTAAAAGATTGACGAGTGTTATAAATTCTTGTTATTACATGACCATGATAATCTTAGCATTTCATTTTTAAACCAAGTTGCGATGATCTCAAAGCAAGCAATAATGGCAAACTACTAAAACTATAAAAGGGTATGATTGAAACTTTTTTTTAAAATATAAAGGATTGATTGAGAGGTAAAAAAAATAAAATAAATATAGATTAAACCTTAAATAAATAAATTAAAATTAGCTACAAGTTATTCAAGAGCTTTCTTAATTTTATTATCTTAGCCCTTTTATTACATATGAAAAGAAAAAAGAAAAAATAGAAAGTGGTTAGGTTACATATGTAAATATAATTAAGCTGATTGATGGCTAATATGATCAAATATCACAATTATAACCCTTAACTCTATTGCAAAAAAAATCAAAAGAGATTCCACTAAAACGATCATTATAGTAGTTGTTTTACCCTTGCTACATGTCAGACTTTTTTTCCTAAAAAATGAATATATAATCTTTTTTTCATCATGTTTTTATATAAAAAATTCAAAAATAAAGTTAAAAAACTTATGTATATATCTAATAAAATAAATTAAGAATTATATATGTTAATTAATAAATAAATAATCATTAGCAATAAATAAAAGGGTGAAAATTAAAAAATTGAGAGTGGAATATAGACTAAAATATTTAGCCTCGCAATATGGATCTTTGTCACTATTTTGTTTAACAATTTCATCCACAAAAATGGATTTTTTATTTAATTAATTGATAGTAAAACCAAAAACAAAAAATATATCATGATGTTGCACTAATTAGAAATACTATAAAAAAATATTTAATTATATGTATTTATTTTTTAAAATAAATTTCAATTATATATAACATAAAAAAGATAACATATGAATTAGAATAACTTCTTTAAAAATTAAATACATATAAAATATTAAAAAACAACCACTATTTAAAAAAAATCTCAATACAACAAATAATAAACTAGAGAGAATGGATATAAATTAAAATATAATTTAAAAAATATTAAAAAAATACATATAAAAAACATGATTTTTTTTTAAAAAACAAAGAGACCAAGCGTTGTTGGGCATGTCAAGCCAACTAGTAACTAGCCCATTAAAGAAAAGGCTTGCATGCGAGCCACGTGCGGGCCTTATTTTTAAAAAATATAAGTAGTCCGCCCTAATGTTTCTTGAAAAGAAATCTTAGACGATATGCTGTATAAGATTCCCTATATTCTGACCATTGTGGTGTTAGAAAAATAAAGGTATATTGGTTTTTTATTTAAAAATTCATTGTGGTGTTAGAAAAACAAGGTATATGGTTTTTTTATCTAAAAATTCATTTTTTATTCTTTTTTTTTAACTCAAAACACTTAGAAAAAAGCATAAATAACTTTACCAACCCATAAATGGTTTTTTTTAAGGAAAAAACCCACCCAACCCATATGATTTTGTGGCTCATTTCAAGGTTAAAAAAAAAATGGAACTCTTCTCATCAAATTAA
>NW_011499874.1:1127549-1138377 GCF_000495115.2 Populus euphratica | reverse complement strand
TCATGTTAAAGGAAAAAAATACCAAAAATACTCTAATTAAATATCTTATAAGGCGATATCAAGTACCACTAAATTACAATTCAACACTACTTGTAACCAAAATAATCAAACTAAATATATTTATACCCCATCTCTTTCTTTGATACATGAAAGGGGCAAAAATAAGATACATAATAAGGACTCTCTTCTACAATATGTGCATCAAGACAACATAGTATTTTTTTAATAGCATATTCCATTAAAAAAACTAGCACAATTTTAAATTTTTTTTGAGAAAATAGCATATATTGATGAGTTATGCTATCAAAAACAATGCAATCTAGTAGATTGCACTGTTGGTAACAACACAACTCAATTTGAAGGGAAGATTTTTCAAGTATAATTTTTTTCATGGTTCTTCTCTACATATTTAGAAAATATTTTTTAAATTATGATGCTTGCCCTATACATAAGCTTCCTATTATATTACTCAAGGTTTCCACCCCTCATCTCATACAAATAAAATTCAATGAACTCGCTATAATAACCGAGTATTTTTATAAGTTTTTGTATATCAATATAACAAAGATTTGGAGACCAGTAATGAACCAAATTTAATGGATTTAAAACCCCTAATAGCCCAAAAGAAACAACCATGGATCTTAAGTAGCACACTTGGACCTATTTTCCGCCTCTAACAAGTTTAAGCAAGTTGCTTAAACCCAATACTCCCTCGATAATTCATGACTTCCACGTAAGTTCCTCAATATTTCATATTAATCCATTACATATTATTTTAAATTGAATACAACTCAAATTATCACAGGAATAAAATAAGTTTTCAACCATTTCTCTACATAAAAAAACAAGATTTATGAGATATAAATATCCTATAAATCTTACAAGCTTAACGCTTATAATTTCTTTATTCTCAATATTTTTAGAGTTTATCTATCCAAAATATCATTAAACTCTCTATTTAAAAAGAAACTTAAAGCATTTGTGTGTCTCTAAATTTATAAAAGATGATATTTTACAAGTACCAGCAACCAACTATATTGGTCTACAAAGCACCAACTATAAGCTACTAACCACCTTACCTAGATAGAATGGATCAGATTGCTAAAACAAACAGATTAATCGATTATGCAACGCGTATATCTTGTTTCTAAGCTAATTGGATTTTTTTGGACCTCATCAACCATAATCAATTGTTCCACTGTTATCAATATTAGTATGTTAAAGGCACCCACAAAAGCATGCCCTTGTTCAATTTTAAATTAATAAAATGGTTGAGAAAACAAAAATGAAACTACAAAGGGTTTGCTCAAGTTATCTTATGACATCCATCATATTTTTTATCTCGGACTCCATTAATTCGGATCCTACTCGCTCTAAGTTATCTTTTTATTCATCAAGAGTTATTATTCTACGGTTGTCATATCATTTTAAACATCTCTTTCTAACCACCGATCTTTTCTTTAAAGTCTCTTTGTTATAAATTAACATTCATTATAAGACTTAATATGCATCAATAACAAAAAAAAAGCTTAAGTGCTAACATACAAGAATTATACAAGAAGCAAACCTCACAACTAAGAATAAAAACCACCCAAAACAATAAATAAATGGTGGTGAAAAGGTGATTTAAAAATTCAATATACGATGTACTATTCTAAAAATAAATGTACAAGATTACATACAAAGGAATATACATTCGTGTTGATTAATAACTAATTTATGATTGCAAGTCATTTATCAAGCGCTTATATTTCTGAGATCTGTGATACAAAAGAGTACACAAAGCTTACATAAGCCATTATTTAGGGTAATGTTTGATTATTATCTTAGGATAATAAAGATAGAGATAATGGAGACACGAGAAAAAAAAATGTAGATACAGAATTGTGTTTGATAGTGATATATGAGAGAAAAAAAAAAAAAAAATGCAGATACAGAATTGTGTTTGATAGTGATATATAAGACAAGAAAATTATCTTTATCTTATTTGATTATGATGAATAAGATAAAATAAAATATTAAAAAATTAGGTTAGTTGAGCTGACCCTCCTAACTTATGACTTGAATCTTGTCTCAAGTCAACTTTTAAGTTGAGTTTTAAATTATGATAATAACTACTTGTATCTATATATTAACTTAGATCAACCCGTATTGACCCTCTTGACTCGTGATCTAGGTCTTACCTTGTTTAATTATAATAATAAATATTATTTTTAACAATATATTTTTTTTTCACCTATTGTTTTGAAATTACTGGAATTTACTCAAAGAAAAAATAACAATAATGAATTGCACGTTCAATCAAAATCATTGAAAAATAAGATAGAAATTAACCTTATTTCAAGGGCGACACATATAAAATACCTTGTTCCAAACAAAAGGAAAAAACGGTTTCTACATGACAGAGACTAAAACCAACATTCTGATCCAAGTTGCTGTTACAGATGACTCGTTCAGGCGTGTCTTCCACGGAAACAAAGGGGCTTCTCTCCCATTAATTATTGTTGTGAAACATGCAATGCACAATTGCCGGTTGACAAGAGGACTAGCCCCCCGTCGTCAACCACGTGTCTCGTGTCGTCGAATCGACAAGTGATCAATAAGAATAAGCCAGCTAATCAATCCGTCTCTTCTTAGGGTGTCTAAACCCTACGGTTAATTCATTAAGCTAATCAAATGTTTTATTTTATTTGCAATTGTTTGTAAAATGTTAACATTAAAAGCAATAAAAAGAATTTTAACACCGAATCATAGAAAGGTTTTTCCTATAATTAAACACACCTTCTCCCACACGTTTCATAAGGAAGATTTTAAATATATTCATGTAAAAAATGTTTATAAATAAGAAAAAAAAACAATAAATAGAAATAATCATAAATAACATTCTAAAAATCTTGAAAATAAATTATTTAAATATTAAATTTTTTTAAAAAATCAAAATCAATTCAAATCAACCTGATTCGATTCAGTTTTTTTATTTGGCTTAGTTTTGGATTAGGTTTTTCTTTTTCAATTCAGTTAAATTTTTTCAGTTTTAGTTTTATAAAATTAAAATCAAATCAAATCGATTAATTTTTTCAAAAATTTTATTATTTTTTTTATGATTTGATCTTTTCAATTATTTTTTAGTTTTTTTTTAATTTAATCAATTTTCCAGTTTTTTCCTCACTCCTAATTAATAGAATCAGTTTTTTTATAGTTTTTTTTATTTTTTATATAAATAATAAAAAAAATTAATATTTTTTTAATTAGTTTACAATAAATGCATGTCTTGACTTTCTTGGTCGGCGCCATGAAGGCCAAAATTTGTGGGTCCGAGAGTTGAGTAATTTTCACAAGTGTGTGCTGTCTGTCTTTTTGTTTTTTTTCAAGCTTGCCTCGTCTCCAAGCCCGCACTTGGCTGGCCTGGCCCTTTGCTGACAATTTTTTTTTTTGACACTCCAAGATTTTACAATTAAGTATTATTATAAATAGTTATTACGACATAGAAACTAATAATTTCTAAGTTGTTTGATGTAGTTATACAGCCACCAACACCTTCCCTGTCTATGTTCTTGACATGTCGTTCCAGAAAATATATTATGCTTAGGATCAGTCATTATAAAAATCAAATTTGCTTGAATGAGAGAGAGCGTACAATCAAATTTTAAATTGTGTACTTGAGGAGTTGTTAATTATCCGATTCGTTTTTCAATTTTCCACCATAAGTTTGAACTTGAGGGAAGGGTCTCGAAGTTAATAACTCGTCGAAATCTTTGCCGAACTTTTGGTATCGAAATAAGCTTAGCTTATGAGCTGCTTGATATCCTAGATTTTGTGGACTAAAAACTGGAGTGACTTTCACTTAATCTTATTATAATCCATAGACCTGACCTCCACCGACCACCTTAAAGTTTCACATAAAATCCTAACTCGATCCTCAAAACCTAGGACCCACTCAAACCCGAACCTTGATACCTTATACCAGGTCTTAGACAGACTTTGGGATGCTCCTGACCTGGTCTTGAATCGACTCGTATGCATCCTAAAAACTCGTATGCCCAAGAGTTGATCGCAGATGTACTACTAAGCGTTATCTCAGGCACCAGCCCCAACATCGTTTTGATCCAAACCCGAGGAGCCATAGACCTAGTCTTAAATCAACTCTCGGATAGCTTGGACAAGGTTCTAGACCGAACCCCGGACCCTAAACATGATCACAACCAAAATTCCTGGCCACCTAAACCAAGTTCTCATTCAAACCTCAAGCACCTCATACGTTGTCCTTGCTAGAATATTAGACACCTCAAATTAAAGTGGTCCCGGCTTAAATTTTACAAGCCTCACACTAGTTCTTGCATTGAATCTCGTGTGCTTTGAACTAGGTGCCAATCTGGATCTCGAGTGCTTTGACCTTTTGAATCTGAGCTGACATCGAAAATATTAGATCATAATATAAAAAAATTAGTTTTGAAAACCTTTTTCTTAAAAAAAAAAAGTGGTTTCTGGTTCTCAGAAGTTTTCACAACTTGTTGCTAATTTTATTTTTCTGAAAACAAACGAGTTTTCATTATTTGTTTTCAAAATTTTTGAAAGAAACAATCCCTTTGCTTCTTTTTTTAGAAAAAACATTAATTTCTAATTGTATGAAGAGTGTCTTTACCCAAGTAACTATAAAAACGAGCCCTTCGAGTTTCAAGTAGTTGTTGATAATCTCATGAATTTTAATTACAGATTAAATTCTTAAAACCTTTCAAGCTGAAATGTTTTTCAATCAGGTCACGGCAAAACGATAAGGAAACAAACCACACTTAATAAAAAAAATCAGATCTGCCAATCAGTCTAAAAACTTCCGATCATCAATATCCTAAAAAACCATTAATTAGTAGTTCGATACGTTAGGAATTGAAATACGTTGACTGTGATTTCATTCAAATTTCTTATGTGATTGTCATAGCCGAAATTGGTACAGTACCAAAAGCTGTCCATTGTCTACGAGAAGACCCGTATGCATGAAAAACAAAACAGCCCCACCAGTATTTCCCCGGTCCCCAGACGGCCAGACGTTTCTGAAAAGCATCTAACCATATTATGTATTTTGCTTTTTTGCCTTTGCTTTCTACCATACAGATAAAAGCCTGCACTCAAATTAAACACAGACCAGAGCTAGTTCTGCTGTCTTTTTTCTTCTTCCTTTCTTTTGTGGGTTAGAAGCTAGCTAGTATTGCTGTAGGTATATACATTGATGGAGCACAACCTTAGTTCATCAAGAACTGACAGGAAATTAATAGAGAGGAATAGAAGAAATCAAATGAAGGAACTCTACTCCCAGCTTAATTCTCTTGTACCCCATCAAAGCTCAAGGGTTTCTCTCTCTCTCTCTCGCTCTCTCTCCCTCATTGTTCACACGTTATTGTTGTGTATAGTATAACATGAAAGCTCTTTTAGTTATGATCTTTCTAGCTCTGATCTTTTTTTTGTTATTTTTCTTTCTTTTTTTATTATGGGGATTGCGGTGCAGGAGCCAGTGCTGTCAGTGCCTGATCAACTAGATGAAGCTGCAAGCTACATAAAAAGGTTGCAGACTAACTTGGAGAAGTTGAAGGAAAAGAAAGACAGTTTAATGGGAATGGAAAAGGCAGATTATACTAGCAAGAATAGTGGTAGTGGAACAACAGCCTGTTTAAGATCACCACAAATTAAGGTTATTGAAATGGGTTCCACTTTAGAGGTTGTTTTGATGAATGGCCTGGACAGTCGGTTCATGTTCAATGAGATCATTCGTGTGCTTCATGAAGAAGGAGCAGAGATTATTAATGCCAGTCTTTCTGTTGTAGAAGATACTGTATTCCATACAATACATTCTAAGGTATAGCAGCTACCTAGGTGATAATTTTTTTATTAATTTTGCTTGACAATTTATTTTCTGCACTTTTTAATTAAGAATATTGATTGTTTATAAGTTGTAGAGTTCTTCTGTAACTTAAGTCCTTTCAAATTAATTGTGCAGGTTGGAGATTCTGCCCACAGTATTAATGGAGCTGCGAGGATATCTCACAGGCTAAAGAAGTTTGTCCAAGACGATAATGAGTTTTAAATTGTAATTTGAGATTTGCTGGTTAAGTTAAGTATTCATGGAGATCTCATATGCATGAGTTTCCTACCCAGAAGACTGACTCAATCATGTCGAATATTTGCTTCTTGCCAATATAATTAAAGATTATTAATATATTGTTCTTTCTTCTGGCTATCGATTTGGGCTCTTTTCATGTGGGATAGAACTGATTGATACATAGATTAGATACGATATCAAAGCTATATATATATTATTTCAGAATTTTATATATGGTTTATATAAATCTAGCCACCATTAATATTATTATAACTTAAGTAGACTACTGGAAAATATTCAATTAATTATTAACCAAAATATCTTCACTTCATAATAATTATTTCTTGTTGTTTGAATAGATTAATGTATTATTTCCTGTCTCCCAGAATACACGGAAACAAAAAACTGTGTTTATTTCTTTTGAATGCATGGTCTTGAAGTTTGACGTGTATGGCGTGATCGGTTGAATGCATGGTCTTGAGGTTTGGCGTGTATAGCGTGATCGGATGAGTCAACTTCGATCAGTACTGCAAAAAACTGCTTGCGCATGTTTAGCACTCTGGGCTTTGGGCGGCGCACAGTATATTATTTTATTAAATAAATTCTAAATTACATTTTTAAATAAATTTTAAATTAATATAAATTTTAAAATAAAATGGAATAAAAAATCAAAAAAATAAAAATATTAATTTATTAAATGTATCATGTAAATCTAAATATATTAGATATATTCTATTAATTAAATATAAAAGTTAAACATAATACGAATATATTAGATAGATAATAAAAATATAATAGTAGTGGTTCTAAAAGAATATATGGTGTAATTATTTATAAATAGAATTGAGAAAAAATATGAATATGGTTGAATAGTAAAAAAAATATGAAAAAGAAACTATAATATTAATAGTGCTGGTAGTGTTTATATATACATATAATTCTTTTTTAATTAAAAATCAATTCAAATAAAACATATTAACTCTAGGATCAAATTAGAGCAATCTATGTGCAAGAGCATCTCCTATTTTCTATTTTGAAAAGGTAAATTGATAAAATAACATTTTGAATAATATAAATGTAATTTTTTTTACTATATATACTCTAATAAAAAAACCATATGAAAAGTCAATTCTATTAGAGTGAAATAAATACTTATTTATTCTTAATGATTTTGATGTTATTTTTTTTACATAACTATATTTAATTGATTTATTTTTTTAGCCCTACTTTGTTAATTTGTTAATTTTAACTCTTTTAAAAGATATATAGGGATAATATTTGTGAAAAAAAAAATTCTAGCATTTTATTTAACTTTTCCCTTAAAATATAAAAAATAAATATAAATTCAAAATATTATTCTTTTGTTTTTGACTTTTCATTTAGCACCTCCATTAGAGACGCTGTAAGTGGGGAAGGTAGCTGGCAAGCTAGGATTCTTTTCTATAATATTTTCTGAGTCCATATGTCTAGATTGTGTTGGTAGATGAGTTATTGAGGCATGAAAAACATGTCAGGCATGAAAAAGGCTGGCTATTTGACCAATTGAGTTAATGGTTTACGTCATCACGGTGACGATCGACTTGCGTGTGAATTTCATTTAAGTAGATTTTTGCTCAAGCTGAGCTGCGGGTGAAATTACTTTCTAAAAATTTATTAAAAAATATTAAGTATAAATATTTTTTTACAATATTATTAAATTAAATTTGGCAATATAATTTTAAAACTTATTAATTCAACTTCTTACTGGAATATAAATATAATATAATTGCTAAATTTAAATAGATTAATATAATATAATTGTTAAATTTAAGATTTTTTAATTTTGCTAGTCATGTCAGCTTTAAATGATATGGGCTTAATAGTCGTACCAAACTTAAGTGACCTGGACCTGATAATTATATCAAATTCATAGCTGCTAGGTCTAATAATCATGTCAGACCTGAAACGTGTAAACCTGATTAATTATATTTAACTCAATCAAACAAATAATACAATTATGCATTTTAGTTTAGGAGAGAACAAAAAAAACACAAACAATTAATTACCAACAACAATCTAATTATTATATATTTATATACACCGTTTCATATGGAAGAGAGCACGACTTCAATCTTATTAAACAATTGATGGCTAGAATGGGCTGCCAGAAAACATCGTATATGTCTTCTTAATGTTGCAAGTATTGCCCCTTATTGGAATGTATAGAACACAAGTCAACAGTTTTCTGATCAAAAAATAAAAATACAATATAAAAATATTGAAATGTGTTTTTTATGATCCTTTTAATTATACAAAATATCATGTAAAAAATACTAAAATATTCTAAAAAAAAGCTTTTTTTTTCTAAAACTAAAAATGTTATTTTTCTATACATAAAAATTAAAAAAACATAAAATACTCCTGTCCGTCAACTTATTATTTTTTTATCTGCTTTATTTTTTTATCTTGAAAGCAAAAAAGTATTTTTAATGTTATAAATATTATAAAAAGTTAAGAAAATATTTGATTAACAGTTATAAATTTAGTTGGCTGTAGATGTAAAAAAATTGAAAAAAACAAAAACATCCCAAAAAAAACAATTTTTTAATAACAATTTAGTCAAATAAAAAAACTCAAATACTCTTAAACTAAAAAATAAAAAGATAATTTTACTATTACAATTCATAATAAATTCATAATAAGTGTTTAAAACTACAGCAAAAACTCCAGAACTTTATAATGGTCGGTTGCTTTAAAATTTCCAGTAAAATTCTAAAGGGTATATTTAATTCATCGGAAATCCGTACAAAACTTTATTGGAAGTGAACCCTTTTTATTATATAATTATAATTGAAAAATTATAGATACGAGTCTTATTTCATGAAGCTTTCAATATCAAAGTCATTATACTAACTCCTTGTTTGTTCCCAAGAAAACCATTTTCTAGAAATTATTTCCTTTACATTTTTATATTTGATAAACTTCAGAAAAATAGTTTCTTATGAAAAAAAAAAAGTAATGTAAACCTTATTTTTTTATATTTTATTTTTTTTTTATTAAAAATTATATATATATATATATATATATTGTTTTGATATGTTATCTTGAAAATATTTTTTTTAAAATATTATTTTAATATATTTCTAAATAAAAATTATTTTAAATCGTAATCATTCTTATAATTCTAAATATATCAATAATTTATTATATTAACTTTGACAACTTTCCAATCACTTGATGATTGGGAACAATGAGATTTAGACCATTAAAATTCATTTTTTAGTTATTTTTTTGCCATTAAAACATTTAATTTTTTATAAAAATTTCATTCTCGACCTCATAGCATACTTTAATAAACCAAAATAAATTGAAAAAATCTAATTACATTTTTGAGTTCGAATCTCCTTTCACCTATTAGTTTTGAACCTCCAACCATAATCAATAATCTCTGGTCGTTAAGTAGAATCCATTGAAACCACCATCCACTGTTTTCATATCTTAATTTTAATAGAATATGCCATTCATCATTAATAAAATACACTTCACCCCCCCCAAAAAAAAAAACCTTGAGGAGGAAGGTTATTAAGAAAAACTCTCAGGTACTTATGACCATAAACTTGAAAAAAACTAATGAAATTTGTGTTTTTTTTTAATTGGAGATTTTGAAATTGATAATTTAAAAAATTTACAATATTGCTAATATTTATTTTCTATTTCTTTATCCTGATATTGTTTATCCCGTTAAAAAATCATATGAGATGATAATTACATTATTTATTCAAGGTTTGATTTTTAAATTAAAGAAAATTAACATGATTAGCTCAAATCAAGAAAAAATTTGCAAGCTTTAATTACATCTCTTTCTATCATGATATTAGCTTAAACATCATGCAGACTTTTCTAACATGTTGGATATTAGTTCAAGAAGAACATTTAATTTATGATAAAAAAATAAAAAATAAAAAATTGGAGCCATGATATTTTGAATATAGACTTCTTTATTAAATTAATTTCGATGTTATATTCACCTTTTCAGTAATTTATATTGCAATATTTAAAAAATTATAAAAACATCCATCGCATAGAATGCATCAAGGATAATATTTTTTTTTTTAAAAAAAAAAGATAAAAAAAGGTTGTATAAAAATAGGAATGAGATATATTTAAAAAACAAACACAATAAAAAAGAATAAAAACAAAACAATGGATCGGGCGATTGCAAGCTCAAGCGATGAAGAGCCTGGGCTCAGCGAGGTTGGCCTGTATGCTAGAGCTTGGGTCAGGGAAGGGTTTCTGAAAAATAGCAGATGATGTGCCAGGTCGCTCGTTTCCAAGCGATGCGTCGTCCATTTGTCATCTCACTGCAACATGCGATCATAAAAAAATCAAGGTGCATGGCTATTGTTTGCAAGCAATTCTCATATTTTGTTGAGCATGCTGCAGGTGAAAGAAATATCAAAATTAGTTCATTATTTATCCACAAGCAAAATTGAACTCTGATCCATATATATAAAAAAATTAATTGGAGAAATAAAGCTGAATGCACTGACCAATAAAAACAACTAGTATTATATCCAATAAAAAGATTTATTATCTAAAAAAAATATTTTTTTATTTTATAATTTTTATTTTGCGCACGAATAAAGATTACGAAAAGTGTTTGCTAATGTTGGTCGCTTGGCAGGAATACTACAAAGTTTTATTTTCTAAAAATAAAGATATATTTTGCAGAGTAAAACTTCTGAAAATAAACATCCT
>NW_011499874.1:1069235-1127381 GCF_000495115.2 Populus euphratica | reverse complement strand
TATCCATAAAAAAAGAAAGTTATAAATTGAGAAATTTCAGCAATACGGTCATTTTCTAGATTTTTGTTATCCATAAAAAAAGGTTCTAAGCACCAATCCAATCTCCTATAAAAAATAAAAATAGAAATCAAAATTTTCATGCGCCAAGAAATTCATGGTACAAATCGCAGTTCTCTGGAGATTAACACAAGCTAAATGGATATTTACTTGTGTGGCAAGAACCATAGATCATGACCACAGCTAGCTTTCAGGGTCCGGTGCACTGTTGGATTCTGCCACATTGGAAAGTCCATCAAACGAAAATGGTTGGTGTTTTTGTTAGGATCATATGCCATCATAAGGAAAACTCTACCAGCCCAAAGAGATGGACTGTGAGCTTTGGACATTCATCCCCCTCCTCTTACCACATTTAGAAGAGAAATTAATCTACGATTCAAGCATGTTTGATGATGATGAGATTCTCACTGCTGAGACCATCATCCTGGCAAATAAAGCCAACTTCCATTTCTGTGCTGGAACTAGGATCAGGAGGCAGAGGCAAAGACACATTGTCTGGTCTGGTGAGTGGATTACTGCATGCATAACAAGCACCATGTAGCAACTGGGACAGCATCTTGCAGCACAACACCAAACCAGTGCACCGTGCTAGACTTCGGACAGGGGAGGCCGGCCCTTTTTCCATTGGCCTGGGATGGAACACGCCGTGCACCATCTGTCTTTGTGTTTTATTAAACAAATCTGAGGTGTCCTTTAATTAATTAGATAGATCATGAGGTTGTTTTTTGAAATTATTAGTTTTAGCTTTATAAATTTTCGAGTCAGATTATATGATTATTAATTTTAAAATTAATAAAATTACATATAAATTGGTTCGAAAATTCATATTAATAAAAATAAAATCTTATTAAACATGATCACAAGTTAGGTTTTTCCAACAAATTTTTTTTTTTTTAAAAAACCATTTGCTTTCTCATTGAAACACAGTCCCAGCTTCAAGACCATAAATCAACTCATCAATTAATAAAATTTGAGAATCATGGTAACTGCGTTTTCTTATAATTCAGAAATTTCTTATTTTGATTATTTTAAAATAAAGCAAAAGCAACGAAATCGGATCCAAATTCACAGCACTCTCATCGCTCATGCAGCAGTGTTTGATGCCCTAATATAGGATATTATGATCATAAATATAAGAAGTTGTGTAATGCTAATTTTTTCAATTTTTTTTAGTTAAATTTTATTTATAAAAAAAATTATGTTCCTATTTATGCTCTTCTTTTTCTTCTTTTGATTTTATTCCTTTCCTTTTTATCTGTCCAAAGCTCACAGTGTCATTGTCTATGGGCCTATAAAACTTCCCAGCCCATTCTCAGAATCCGCATTCACAATTAACTATCCTTCCCAGCCCATTCTCAGAATCCGCATTCGCAATTAACTATCACAAGGTCCAAACCGTAACTCCATATAAATACCCGTGCTAACATCTAGGGTTTTCTTCAACCTTCATATAAAACATACTCCATCTTCCAGCGCTTCAGTTTTCACTCCGTTCTGCCTCAAAATCTCAATTCCAATGGTAGGCGGCTTCGAAGTAGGTGCCGTCCCTTTCAATCCCGACGGTTGGGGTCCACCGGACGCCACCGTCACCCCCACCACCACCTCCACACTCCCTCTCAACGTCCCCTTCGCTCCCTTCTCTCGCTCTGAAAAGCTCGGCCGAATCGCTGATTTCACTCGCAATCTTAACCAAGGCCAAGGCGGAGCTGGTGGCCGAAAAAACGCTGCATCCGACTCCGTCTTCGACTTCACTGCCGACGACTCCTTCCCCTCCGCCGCTGATAACGACTCCTCCTTCCGTCTCGTTGACGGGAAGCCTCCTCCGCGACCGAAGTTTGGACCTAAGTGGCGGTCCAACCAGCACAACCGCCCTCAGCTACCGCAACGTCGCGATGAAGAAGTGGAGGCGAAGAAGCGCGAGGCGGAGAAAGAGAGGGCTCGGAGGGACCGGCATTATAATCAAAATCGGTCCAACCAGAATCAGCCACGTAGGGAAGCGGCAGTGTTTAAGAGTTCTGTGGAGATCCAACCTGAATGGAATATGCTTGATCAGATTCCGTTTAGTACATTTACGAAACTGTCTTTCTCGGTCCCGGAACCAGAGGATTTGATTTTATGTGGTGGGCTAGAGTTTTATGATAAGAGTTTTGATAGAATCACACCGAAAGCAGAGCGGAGATTGGAAAGGTTTAAGAATAGGAATTTCTTTAAGGTAACTACCACTGATGATCCTGTTATTAGAAGATTAGCTAATGAAGACAAAGCTACTGTTTTTGCCACTGATAATATTTTAGCTACGTTGATGTGCGCAACCCGCTCTGTTTATTCGTGGGATATTGTGGTTCAAAGGGTGGGAAATAAGTTGTTTTTTGATAAAAGAGATGGATCTCAGCTTGATTTGTTGTCAGTTCACGAGACATCACAGGAGCCTTTACCAGAGGCTAAGGATGATATAAACTCGGCGTATTCATTGAGTGTTGAGGCTGCTTATATTAATCAGAACTTTTCGCAGCAAGTTTTGTTTAGGGATGGGAATAAGGTTGCATTTGATGAGCCCAACCCGTTTGCCAATGAAGGGGAGGAGGTTGCATCCGTGGCTTATAAGTATAGGAGGTGGAAATTGGATGATGATATGCATCTTGTTGCTAGGTGCGAAGTGCAGAGTGTTGTTGAGGTTAATAAGCAAAGGTCATTCTTGACATTGAATGCGCTTAATGAGTTTGATCCCAAGTATTCTGGTGTTGATTGGAGACAGAAGTTGGAGACTCAAAGGGGTGCTGTATTGGCTACTGAATTGAAGAACAATGCGAATAAATTGGCTAAATGGACTGCTCAAGCTTTGTTGGCTAGTGCTGATATGATGAAGTTGGGGTATGTGTCTAGGGTCCATCCAAGGGATCATTTCAATCATGTGATTTTGGCTGTTGTTGGATATAAGCCTAAGGACTTTGCTTCTCAGATTAATTTGAATACCTCCAACATGTGGGGTATTGTCAAGAGTATTGTTGACTTGTGTATGAAATTGAATGAGGGTAAGTATGTGCTGGTGAAAGACCCGTCTAAGCCACAAGTGAGGATTTATGAGGTTCCTGCTGATGCGTTTGAGAATGATTATGTGGAGGAGCCTCTGCCCGAGGAGGAACAAGCCCAGCCTCCTGAGGAGAATGCTGAGAATGCCGAGGCAAATGGGGTTACCAATGATGTGGAAGATAAAGAGATTGATGCTCAAGCTTGAAGGTAATGGTTTACTTTGCTTGGTTGACTGAAAGGATCTCTTTTTATGGTAGTTAATTATACCTGCACTAGACATTTCACATATGAATATGATGACCTGTGGTAAGGATACCTCAAGTTCTAGGTGATACATCTGTTACCATGATGTTTGTTTGTAATGTGTCGTATCAGTTGATCAATTGGTCTCTGAAGTGCCTTTGCATGAGAGAGGCGAAATTAGCTTCCCGCACTATGGCAGATAAAGTTATGGCTGTAGTCATGGTCTGATGTACTCATAGGCATGCACCAAGCAATAAAATTCAATCAATATTTCCTGAAATCCTTGTTTTGAGAACTAACAGCTGTCATAATTTTTATTCTGTCAAGAAATTTTGCCCCTGACATTTTTTTCCCTTTCCATATGAATTTTTATTCATTTATTTTTGCTTAAGGTATGTTTTTAGTTTTCTAGAGCATCTTCAGACTCTCGGCGGACATTATCACACAAGCCTCTATCCAAAATTTCTTATAACGAGTGTGACATTGGTTATCCCTTGTAGATCCAGTAATTGAATGGGCAACAACTATGCCATAATTGTAGCATCATCAAGTTTATGTGGTCTGGGGTTGAACCAAAAGTGATTTTTGAAGTTCAATGTCACCATGATTTTTAATCCATGTGTTTGCAACATTGTTACATCCACTTGGTTTCATGATATCAATGCAAAATATATTTCATAATTTACCTTTGGTGTGTAAAAGTTGATCTGCTTCTTGTTAATTTTGTGTGTGAAACGATGAGAGAGAAAACTCAACCTGTTGGTTTACTATAACCATGTTTCATAGTTTTGGGTCGGTTTTTCATATTAGCTCAACCTTCTCAAAATGCTCAATTGAACTGCCTATAGAAAGTAACATTTCTAAATGTTGGTTTGAGCTAAACTTTTCTTCCATTCTCACCCTGCTTGTAATTTGTAGGTGTTTGTTTGTATGAACTCATGAATAATATTTTGTCCTATCTTTTTAATTAAAATTTATATCCTGGTATGTCATCCTCCAATTATAATGCTTATATAATTGCATCCTTTTCTTTTCCATAATTGTTTGCCTTCTAGTTGAAAAGCTAGTAGATGTGAGGAAATAAATTGAAGACAAGTTAACTTGTTGTCAGTTCTCACAAGTCAAGGTCACATTCTAGTGTTCATATGTTGTTTATTTTCCTTATCGTGTGTTCCTGGTTTCTGTTGAATGAAAAACAGAAATATATGAGTGGGTTTTATTTGTTTGAGATTTTTCCAACATATTTCTCGTCTTCTTATCTTTAATGTTAGGGAATATGTTCAGCTTACCAGGTTAAATTTATATTTGAAGTCATCATATATGGCACTTTTCCCTTTCCATGTTCTGCAAGATTGTCTACATGTTTGGTGACAGTACCTGGTGTTGCTAAGGCAAAAAAAGTTTTCATCTTCTATACTGTTTTATTTTCAATTAACTTCATTACCCTGGTATTGTAGTTATACACTTTAAAGAAGTTAATTAATATCATAGGTTTTTCAGTACGGTTTCCTTTTTTAATTTCTAGTTTTGGAAACGGTCTATTCTTCAGTGTTTTATACATCCTTGAATAAGTAGTTTGGTGCCTCCTGTATGTGGGGGCCATAAACTGTTGTAATTACCATACCCTATCATTTCTCAACTACTGGCCTGGTTTGCTAATTGATCCCTTCATTGATTGGATCTTGCAGATCGATCTTGGTTTTGCTGTGAACAGAAGTCCCAGGTCACAAATGGCATTTGCAATTTGAGCATCCCTCCAGGATTGTGGTCTAGGGAGCACTGTTTTTTATTTTTATTTATTTTTGGTTCTGGTCAGTTTGCGCTCTGCTGTTGCAATTTGATCACAAAGTTTGAAGCATCAGGTGCTTGCCTTTTTTAAGATTCTGCTGTACCGAATTTGTAGTAGTGCTGGAGTTTTCTACTTTTCTTCGCCTGGAAACAATATTATATATTGTTTGGGAACTTGTATGATCTGCATGCTGGAAATGAAGGCATATAACTTTCGCCATGTTTGAGTTTCTTTGTTCCCTGTTTGTGACCTCAAACACCAAGGAAACCCTGTTTGAAATTCATAAATGAGTTGTGGCTAGGAATTCGTTGGGATTAACTACTTAATCAAGCCTCTCTCTGTATTTTGTTCCATTATTATTAAAAAACCAAACACACCTGCTGCAAACAGAGTTCAATCTGTACACAGATTTTTAGCCTGAATTGGGATGGATCTTGTCTGATTTCGAACCCGATAAACAAACGCGTATGGTTTTTGGTTTCTGGCTGCTATGGTTTCCATATTTGATCTTAGAAAAATCTGATCAATATAATTTCTAGATCCTGACTTTTAACGTAATTCTTGATTTATCTAAAAGAATATATCAATTTAAAGATTTGACCAGCCTCTTAAATCATACAAAATGAAAAATGTGTTATTTATAATAAAAATTATTTGCAAATCAATATAAACGTGAATCAAAAAAATATATCATGAATATAAATACTGAACAGATAGCCTAAAATTTAAACTTGACTTATTATTATTGATTAGATATCTCCCTCGGAGGCACCAGCGGTTTGCTACTTTGCTGTGATGGTTTTCAAGAGAAATGCGAGATCTGAAAGGCATCATCGTAATCAAGAATACTAGGGGAAAACTTTTGCCAACATGTCATTGGGCAATCTCACCACAACGTGTCCTTGCAAATCTTCTTGTCCCCAGCAAATCCTAAGACTTCACTATTTTGAGCTGCCTTGCCTCTGAATTTCGTATTTTTTTAGGAAATAAATTAAAATAATATTTTTATTTTTAAAAAATTATTTTAACATTAACCCACCAAAATAATATGAAAATATTAAAAAATTATTAATTAAAAAAATTATTTTTTAAAAAAATACTTTTAAAATATAAAAACAATTAAGTTAGTCAATAGTGTTGACATAGTAATTACTGTAATCGAACCTAGTTGCCCTTTAAAATTTTCAACACCAAGGCTCGCATTAGAGTCTTATTCGCTGTTTGTAGTTTCATTCTAAATGATGTTTCATAAAAAAATTTAAAAAAATTACTTATTTTTTTTATACTTTTAATATATACTGATGATAAAAATAATTTTTAAAAAATAAAATTAAAAATACTATTTTAATGTATTTTTAAATAAAAAAATCTAATAATATTATTTTGAACACTTCTTTAAAAATAAGGGTTGTTTAGAGTGTACGATGAAAATAAAGAGTGGATTTTAAATAAAAGACAGAAGAAATAAATAATCTAAAATTCTTATAATCTATTTGTATAAAATTCTTCATTTGTTTCGTTTGTTTTAAGATCATGACCCTTCCTTAGCTACCCTTGGAGGCTATGTAACAACTGGATCCTGTTCTGTAACTTTAAAGCCCTTTCTTTCTTAAAACCGAAATAAATAAAAAAATCATTTTCTCCGAGACAGCTGTTAACCACAGAAATGAAGGCCCTCTGGTCAATTAATAAAAGTCCATATTCCCTTGGTGGCACTTCAAGTTTCTCCGACAAGTCAAATCTCAAAAGGTTAAAAAAAATGGGCGAGGAGTACTGCAATGTGCGGCCCGAGTTTTTATCACTTGACTCGAGAATTTTACCTTTCAACTTCAAATTTATAAAGCCAAGAAATATACCGAAGAACAAGGGTGGGGTGGGGTGGTGCGTTGGAGGATCATCGATTTGCATTATGTTTTTTAAACATATTTTGTTTATTTAAAAATATATTTAAATCATTTTTTTATTTAAAAAAATTGATATCAACACATCAAAATGTTTTTCTAAAATATCAATTCTGGTTTTTTTTTAATAAATAAACTTTTCAAAAACATCTACAAGTAAAAACCAGTTAAATACACATTGATTGTAGGTGAAAAACCTAGTAAAAAAGAAGAACCAGAAGGAACCATAAAGAAAATGGCAGCCAAAAAATGGGTATACAAAAGCAAGAATGTAGGAGAAGTTGGAAGGCAGGATATGTAGAGAGAGAAAGAAATGCAAACTGAAATTACATTAGAGTTTTAATAATGACATTTTCAATAATATTATTTTTTTTAATGCACAAATCTTGAAAAATTGTTGTTTATAAATAGAATGAATCATACATGTCATTTAATCATTTAAAGATAACGAGTAACCATCTACTGCGGAGTACATCACGTGTTCCTACCATAAAAAATTTGAAACAACCCATTTGGATTGTCCCAAACAAACTGCCTCTTTTTTATTATTATTTTCACATTATTTTTCTCTTTAATAACCATCAATAAAATGTCAATAACTATTTTTTCATCAATGACATGACAAGTGCAATAACCAAGGTACTTACGACACCACTCATCATTAAACACGTTCAAATCCATTCTTCGTTAATACTCTCCACTAAACAAGTACTAATTTCTCCATTCACTATAAGGCTTTTTATAATTAAACTATATACATTATGAGATAACTGTAACATCATGCCTTACAAAACAAGCTTAACTAAGATCTTATTTCTGATCATAAGATTAGAATGAATAATCAATAATCATATGACAATTTCAAAAACAAATAACAACCGTATAATAATATAATTATAAAAACCACAAGCAACCACATAACAATTCTAGAAACTATAAGTAACCCATTCAACAATCCAACAAACTTGTACAAAATACACAACCTTCACATGTGTATTTTTCTGCATTATTTACTTTCTTGTAAATTATTTATCTCCTGTATTTTAATAGCTTAAACATTAAAAGAAACTTGTTTCGAGGAAAGTTATTGTGTGCCCCCTAAATTAGTGATAAATCCAATCACTTTACCTACCCAAGATCACATCCCATGAAAAGTCTAGATTCAATTTAAAGTTTTTGATTAGTCATAATACCTGGTTATGTGTGCTCACTACATATATAGATATTAAAATGATGGCTCCTGAATCTTGTAGTATATTAAAATGTTGGATAGTTTACATCAATAGTAAAACCTACTCTTACACGAGCTTTCAATGGACAACATCGTAAAGATCGTGAGTCACCAATTCATGTCCCTATTCTACGCTTACAATTTTCTTAAACCACCTGTTTGGTTCCTTTCATGAAAACATTACTTACTAATTTATAGATTTGTGTTATGTTGCGGTTTAAATAAAAAAAAATAAATATAAAAAAATATTTAGTTTATAGAAAAATTTTCATCGTTGATATTATATCTGATTCAACAAATCAATTTTAAAATTTTTTAATTATACTTTTTATTTAGCTCAGATTTAAAATTAAATTATATAGGAGTCATTCCACCATGATTTAGTCAATTTGATGGGTCTAAAAATAACTTGGAAGACCTGTAAGATACATGATTTGACTTTAAAAAATCAAGATAATATATATATTTTTTTAATATACATGATCTGGGTGATAGATTCACTGGTTTTAACAAGCTTGTTTTTTAAAATTATTTTTATTTAATTATATGATAACAAAAATAGATAATTATAAAATCAAACATAAAAAAAATTAAAATATTTATTTGAGACTACAATAATATTACATAGTACAAATTGAAACAATGTATGAAAATAAATTCAAAATCAAATAAATATTGAATAATAAAATTAAAAAATAACAAAAATAAAATAAAAAATAGGGGGCATGCAAAAAAAAAAGAAAAATATTTTTCAGTAAAAGAAAATTTTGTTTGGTTTTCATAAAAGTGTTTTTCTTTTGATTTTGGGCAGAAAATACTTTTCAAAATTGTGAAAAAAATTAGAAATATCTAGTTATTGGTTGATTATATCAAATTTTATCATCAATATTTTGATTGCTATATATTTTATTTTGAATATTTTTTTTTTAATTTCATCCCTTCGAACTTGATTTAATTTGATTTTTTTTTATCAATTTTGGTTATCATATTTTTTGTTGTTATTTGTTTTTCTCTTATAATTTAATTTATTGAATATTTTTATCTATTATATTTGTTCCATATTTTTTTGATTGTTATTTATTTTTATTTGAAATAATTTATGAAATTATATATTTTTTTAAATTTCATCATCTTTTAATTTTTTAATTTGTTAAATTTGATCTTTATTATTTTAATTGTTATTTATTTTATTTTAAATAATTTATAAAATTAGATTTTTTTTCAATTTCATCCTCCAACTTTTTAATATATAAAATTTCATTCTTATTATTGTAATAAACTTGGAATAAAATAAAACAATAATAAATTATTTTTTAATTTATTTTTATAACATAGTCAAATATTAGAAAAAAATAATTTACTTTATAAAAATTTATTCTTTTAAAAAAATTATTTTATAAAAAATTTATTTTCTAGCAAGCAAACAAACAGTGTGTGTATTATGTAATTAGTGGTTCACTCATTCGAGCATACACAACATCAGTCAATTATATACCATGCTAAACTAAAATTGGGATAGCGCTTTGAAAATTCCAACTTGCTTGTTTCTCCCAAAAAATAAGATAATAATTTGATTTTCTAGCTCGACCCATTTGATGTCCATCTAATACTTATTTTTCAATAATAAAGTTACTTTTCAAAACAAGTTTGCACGACAAGCGAGACAAAAATTGATTCTTTTTTTTCAAAGCAACTTATCCGCCAATGGGGATGAAGTCTTTTCCTTGATGATTCTAAGGGCATACCCCTCCCTCCACCTTGTCCTGGTAAATTCAAAATAATTTAATAAATTCTTTTGGATACATTGATCTCAAGGCTGGAAATCAAGGAAACAAATCCTGTTCACCATCGTATCAACCCTTGACACTCATATCTAATATTTAATATTGGGGATGATAATTATTTTTTAAATTATTTTTTATTTAAAAATTATTAAAATGATATTTTTTTATTTTTTTAAATTTATTTTTGATATTAACATGATTATATATGTCAAACATGTGCTGTGAATTGAGTTATGATAATATATATAAATCATTCAATATATTTTTTTTATTTAAAATCATGTATACAGTGTTAGATCATGTACTTATTATTTGTTAAATCTATTTATGTTATGTAATCCAAAACAAATACATCAACTACCTCACTTGTGTCGTAAAGTGCTTAATACTTGATAAATAGATATTATATAATATTAAGTTACATACAAATATTATATATTCTTAAGTTATAATAGTTAATTATCATTATTATCATTTGTTATAGTTATAGTTATACAATAAACTTTTATAAATAATGTAGATTCATTTCTATAGTATTTGCAGGGCTCATATCTATTTTAAAGTTAAAAGGAATCTCACTTTTAAAAAGCAAAAGTTACTAAAATATTAAAGTGTTATTATTTTAATCCTAGTTAAATCCAGTAAAAACTCAATCCAATCAAATTTGACGATATCAAACACTAGGTTCATGCAAAATTGTCATTCCAAAATATTATTATAGTTATATTTGGCATTGGGGTCTAACAAAGTTTTTGAAAAAAATTAGCTTGAATTTTTTTTTATATATTTTTAGATCATTTTAATTTATTAATATTAAAAATAAATTTTAAAAAATAAAAAATATATATTATTTTAATATATTTCAGAAAAAAAACTTTGAAAATCAAAATCTATCCTACTTTTAAACTGATCATAATACTACTAATCTCGAGAATATAATTAAAAAAGCTGGTAGATTAATTGTGTTCAAAGTTATATATATAAATTATTTTTAATATTAACATATAAAAACCATATAAAAAACTAAAAAAAAATAATCTAAGATAAAAAAAATTAAAACATTAGTAAAAATCAAGTTGAACCTCGATTCCATAAACTTTTAATAGTAATCAGTTAAGTTGCTCGGGCCGGCATCAAATCCATCCGCACGAGAGAAATTATTCGGATCCACATGCTGTAATCAGTCTCGTCGAGTGGTTTACAGGCAAACGTAGATATTGTTTTTAATGCTGCCTGAGCATGGCTTGACTTTCATCCCATTGGCACATGCATGATTGGCTAATTTAATTAAGATGGATCCTGAGGAGTGAGGCCCTGTTAGGATCAACGTCTTCTAGGGCAAATGACACCATATGAACCTTCTGGGAAAATCAATTAATTCCATGCCATTGAAATGGAAGTTGCTGGGGACGCCATATGAACCCTAAACCCTGGAAAAAAGGGTCATGCCAATGACTTTTCAAAATTAAACACTATTATTTAGCTTCAACTGTCGATTTCTTTAATCTAGCTTTTCAATCTCAATATATTGATGTTCTCAAGAAAATTCAATGCCATTACTACCCATGGGAACCATGTCTGCTTTTTTTTATTTATCATTTTCAATTTGGGAGTGGCTATAGGCACAATGTCATTGCCTCCCCCTCTCTTGGCACAGCCTTGTTGACTTCTTCTTTTTCTTTTTTAATGACTAAAGTGTCCATGTTTTTTTTTTTTTACTGATTTATTAGTATCTCTAACTAATTAAGATTTTATTACTTTATTAAAACTAAAAGAAAAAAGATACAATCTCAACCCTAAAATTTTAAATTGTAAAGGATAAACAACAATATGTTTACGATTCTTGAAAAGAATTATCCGATAGAAAAAGTGGGAAAGAAAGAGAAAGAAAAGCAATCTCATTATCTTTGTGTTAAAGTGAACCAGAAATTTCTACCATGGGGAGATCAACAAGCATAAATCACTATCAACTTTTTAGTTTTTTATGTGTTCTTGCTTTTTGTTGGCGGTATTGTAATGGTTGATTAGGCTGATTATTTTTAATTTGGTTTAATTTTCATTTAAAATAATAATTGAACTATGATTTTTTTAATTGAAAACCAAAACCGGTTCTAATTGGTCAATTCAAGTTTTCCCAGTTTAATAGATTTTTCAGGGTTTTTTTTATTCCTAGATGGTTGATAATAATGATAATCAAAGAAACTGACAATAAAAGTGTGTTGCCATGTTTAGATTATAAACGAATTTAAACATGTATAGATTAAAAGTATAGTTTATGAAACTATGAGGACTAATCAGATAGTTTTTCTGAACTATAGGGACTGAGCTACGACTAAACCCCACCAACTCATTGATCAGTCCGAAAGCAACTATCTCCGTTAATGGCGTGCCGTTGTCTGTCAAACTACCTTATAATCAGCATTAGTGCATCCTTATTTTTTCCATCGGTCCTTTGACACAAAAAACATTAAAAAAAAAGAAAAGAAAAAAAAAAGGTTACTTTATAAATAATTTAAATTTTGAAGAGAAACGTTTTGGAAGGGCATCCCTGTTACAGGGAGCGCAGTCTGTGGCTGGCAAGACTCAGAGACTTGTCAGCTTGTCCTTGTCTTTTTTCGACCGAGAGCAACGCCACCTTATCCATCGTACAATAACTTTCCCAGTGTATGTTCAAAACTATGAAATTCAAAAGCATATTTAAAAGATAACGGCTAGTAACGGATTAGGATTGTCTTTGTTTTCATGTTTAAAAGGTGTTTTTTAGTTTTTTTTTAATTTTAGATTTTTAATATATTAATATTTTTTTTTAAAAAAAAATAAAATTATTATTTTGAAGTAAAAAATAATCACCATTACAATCTCAAATGCTATTTATATTAATATCATTGTAATTCTTACCTTTATATTTTGAGATTTTGAGCACTTGACAGTTCCAATCAAATTTCTATTTAAGTATAAGAGTTTTTTTAGGTTTAAATATTTTTAAAGTGATTTTAATTTTTTAAAAATATATTAAATTAATTTTTTAAAAAAAATTAATGATTTTAATATAAATATCAAGTTAAAATAATATTTTAAAAAAATATTATAAATTACACTAACAAACATTTAGTGATTAGATGCGTTAGACCATGAACTATAAAAAATAACTATTAAAATCGAAAGAAGAGGAGGTACAAAAATGGAAAAGTAGATTTGTTTTACATTCAAAAATGTTTTTCAAAATTTTTATTTTTTTTAAATTTAAATTTTTTGATATATTGGTTTTAAAAATTAAAAATTATTATTTTAATATATTTATAAATAACAAATATTTTAACAGGTAGAATTGAGTGAACAATTCTAAGCCCCGCTGGACTCCAACCTCTGCATTCCTCTGTCACTCGTCCACGTTGTTTTTTCCTTTACCGATCACTTGCTCAGTCCATCATTGTTTATATAAAAAAAGCATCTGCCACTATTTTTATTTTTTTTAAATCAAAGGACTCATTATTTTACTATGTTCTATTGATGAAAATAATATGGATTTGTATAATATTTTTATTTTTAGTTTATTATTATTTTTTAAAATTTTTATTATTTCTCATTACATTAATTAGTGATTGGATTTAATAATTTATTTTATGCTGGTTTTATAGATTTTTGTAATCTTAAATTTTTTTATATTAAATTAATTCTTAATTTCGAGAGGAAGAATTCAGTTAAGTTGTTTATGAAAAATTTAAAATGAGAGGATTAGAATTGAAAGCCATATGAAATGTTTGTCCTTTAACAAATAAAAATCTTTTTTTAGACATTTTTTTGGCTCAAGCCATCAAATTTTTATTTTATAATTTTATAATTTCACATTGCATTGTTTAGTGATACTTATTGATGATTTATTTTGTATTTTGTTTTTACATTTGATTGGTTTTTAATTTTTGCAAAAAAGTATTTGATTTTGTTATTTATAAAAAACTAAAAAATAAGAATATTAAAATTTTAAGTTTGGTAAAATCGCAAGCCTTTTTTTTTTAAAAAAAAAGAGAGAGGTGCAAACGCTATTTAAGTTTAAGAGTTTATTCAATTTTCTTTTTTGATCCTTCTATTTTGGAATATTATATAATCTAGTCTTAAGTTTTATTTTATTCATATTGTTTGGATTTTCATTTCTTTAAGTAGATGGAAGTAGAGAGAGTTTTTTTTAATTTGATTTTATGTTTTTAGACTTTGAATTTGCTTGCTTAATTTATATATAAAAAAACACCACGCACGAGAGCTAGCTGGTTCAAAACCAAACAACATTTCGAATCAATGAGACATACATCATATGGGTAAGTTACATTAATAACCTTTCTCATAAAGTCTACTTATAAAGTTAAATTTTCCTAGGTTTTATTAAAAAGGGAAGCAATTAATTGAGAAAATTAGCTGTGTTTTATGGATACAGTTGAGTAAAATTTGGGTTCATAATTATTTAACTTAATTTCTAATATTTTATAAATTGTAAATCAAACTTATTTAATTTTTTTTTATATTCAAGCAGATTGGATATATTGGAAAAGGCTAATTTTTATATGAATATTACATATATTTATGAATAATTGAAATTATATTACTAGTTTTCATGGGTCTATATTTAAAGATGGATCTCCAACATGAATTATCAGTGTTATGACACTCTTAATGTTAATTTTTATTTTTATATCCTAATTACAATTAAATTCTATCTACCTCATCCTGTGGAGACAATTTTTTTTGTTATATTAAATAAATCTAATAAAAAGTATATTAACAAAAAAAATATAAATCAGAATATTTCTAAATAAAATAAAAATAAATATTTAATTCATAAACTATCAAATACAAAAACATATTTAGTATATGAATCAGGTATCAAATTTTAAGAATTAAAACCCATCACCTAACCTGAATATCTAATTTTTAAGTTCTTTGAATCCTCTATTATAAATAATATCTACATGAATTTAACAAGTTAACTCTACTCCTAAAATGCAAATATTACACACTAAACTTTTTTTTAACAAATGAGCCTAGATGCATCCCTTCCAGTATGCTACAGTCTAGAACTTCCTTCTCGAGCAGATTTACCCCACTAGTGTTGAGAGAGAGATTTTTATCAGCAAAATCGCAGCAAATCACGGCTTGCTAGGAGGTCTTTGTAATTGTGTTACAACTGTATTTAAAAAAAAATTAAAATGTTTTTTAATTTTAAGTATTTTTTATATTTTTAAATCCTTAGAAAAATAAATTTTTAAAAATAAAAAAATATATTACCTTAGTATATTTCCTACGTCCGAACAGACACTTGGTCTATAAAATCCCTCCCTTGGAAGCTTATTACCACATCTCTCTCTCTCTCTCTCTCTCGGTTTCTCAGAGAGGTCCAAAAACAGAAAGAGATGGGTTTTGTTATAGCTAAAGCACTTGTGCCATTCCTCCTTTCATTGCTATGCTTCACTGTTTTTAGTGAGAAAGCTGAGTCACTGCCAGCTCAGGCACCCCATCACCGGGGCTCCTACCATCACTACCCAACAGCAGCACCAATGAGTGCGCCACCGAGTCATGCACCTAGCCAAGCACCAACCCCACACCACCACCACCACCATCGTGGTCACGCACCAGCTCCTGCACCTGTTCACACTCCAGCACATGCACCAGTGCACCCACCAAAGCCTCCAATGCCCCCACCAGTACCAGCTCACTTCCCAAGAAAGCTCATAGCAGTTCAAGGTGTTGTTTACTGCAAATCTTGCAACTATTCTGGGGTTGATACCCTCCTGGGAGCAAAACCAGTTCTTGGTAACTTGTTCAAACTTCCTAACCCCTCTGGCTTAAGTTTATCTCTTTTCTAAAAAAACAGTAATGAGTTAATCTAACAATATTCTTAAGAAACAACATTCAAGCAACTATACCGTTTTCCATGTTCAAGCATAACTATCGCTTCCTCCTACAGGCCGAAAAAATAACATGAGCTAGCTAGCTAGCTCGTTTATTTTATGGAAATGTTGCTTTTTTTTTGTGTCTATCTTGAAAGATTATGTCTTGTGCGTGGACATGCATAAGAGAGTATATGCTGTCCTCTGTTCGACTATTTTACGTGTACAAAAATACGAGATAGGTTATTTTGTAGACTCACGTACGTATATTATTGCCGTACATGTTCATACGCATTGTGTCAGCTTTCCTGGTCTCTCTGCGAGATGGACATATCCGTGACGTATTTTATTCGAGTTTTGAATTTATGGACAGATAAAGAGCCGAGGTTTCTACTCTTTTTCTGAGTGCATGTAACATCAATTAGATAATAAAGTTATGGGCTGAAGCAGCTTTATTTATTCCAAGGACTAGCTCTTTACTATAGGTACAAAAGTAAACATCAAATGCCTAGTCTAGCATTGTGTGTGGGTATCCCACGGCTAGAGTTCTAAAAGGGGGGAGGGGAGAGGGAAGAAAAGTAATTGTTATTATTGTTTGTCCAATGAAGTGAGTAGGCATTGATTGTCATGTGCAGGGGCTACCGTAAAACTACAGTGCAATAACACCAAGAAGCCACAAGACGTGAAGACTACAACCGACAAGAATGGTTACTTCCTCATCAAAGCGCCCGGGACCATCACCAACTATGGAGTTCACAGGTGCAAGGTGTGGTTAGTCTCATCGCCGAGTACTGCTTGCAGCAAGATTACTAATCTCCATGGTGGACTGACCGGCGCCATCTTGAGGCCTGAGAAGAAGCCTTTTGTTGATGAAAAGAAGCGTGAATTTGCTCTCTTCAGTGTTGGCCCTTTTGCTTTCGAGTCCAAATGCCCTCGTTAATCCCCCAAAGTTTGTATTGGTTGCTGCCTACTGTTTCTAGCATTGCGTGTCGCCGCTTTAATTAGAGTTTCTTTTGGGCTATGTAATTGCAGTTTCTTAATTACTTCAGCGTGCCGTTTGAGAGAATAATTTATAGTATCCATAGATTACAAATAAGCCTTTGCCTTTTATTTTGGATGTCAGACTCTGGGACCATAATTATTACTTAGGCAATAAATACCACCGCTCGACCAAAAAGCAAAGATAATCTAATCCATTCGAGTTATTCAAAAAATATCTTTATGATATGCTAGACAAGTTTCAAGAAGGGGGCATTTGGCCCCCATGGCTGCGAGGCCGCTACTGGGTTTATCAAGTTGGTTCTGTACAAGGAAAACGAGCAATTCACGTCAAATGTTTCAAATGATATTTCTAGTGATTCTTGCATATTCTGGCCTGTAATTTGCAGCATGTCATCGAACAAGGAAGTTTTACATAAAAACAACTATTTCTTTTGAAAGAAATGTGTGTTTTTACCCAAATTATTAAGTAACAAGGTCACCGCAGTATAGTTACTCCTAATCGCCGAAAAATTCCCAGTAAGGGTGAGTACAATAATTTCTTTTTCGGCACGACCTCCAAAGAATGCCGATCAACTTGGGATGTGGCTGCCCTTCCATCGGATTCCTTTTGTTTTGTTTTAAGCTTTCTACTTTTTTTTTTTTTAACATGACCAATGGATCTTCTGAAGGTCCAATAATCAAAGTGAGTGAGCCTCCCTTGATAAACAGTGGTTTAGATTAAATCAGCATGGGTTTTTGCACCAAGAGGGCCCACCAAAATTCAATTACGGATAACGAAGAAGTAGATCTATATTTATGTTCAACAAAAATGCAGGTTATTTTATCATTTTAACAAATTTTGTTAAGAGTTTTAAGAAAATAACACATGTTAGAAAAATGTCTAAAAAATAATATAATTTGAGCATAATTACATTTTTAAAAATATTAATTTTGTTTGATGTTAATTAAGGTTAAGGTAATTTAAAGTTCGGTTATCCTGAACAAAATTGTTAGCTAATTATAATATTATTTAATAATCTTTCATGATGTATTTATAATTGTTTTATCAAATTTTTTTAACAATATCGAGTATATTAAAAAGGAACCCGGCAAATCTGGTAATTTTTTTATTTTTCCCTTATGTCCCATCATAACATCTCTTATTATTGAACATTGGATTTTAAATCGTATACATTGACCGGACATGTAGTTTTGCCGTGTTAAAAAAATGCAGACAATGATTCTAGGATACCCCTTTTCTTTTGTCTCCGTCCCAACAGTCGGGTTACAAACTGAATGGCACCAAAGCTCGAAGGTCATGGTTTTTATGTCTTGCTTAACGAGAGACCTTTCTCGATCCATAAGCAACAAGAATGCATGATTAGACCACTTGAGCATATTCGATAAGAAAAAAGAAATCATTTTGAAAAGACATATAGCTTACTTTCAAACCATCAAACCTTGTTCAAACACAAATAGTCCATCGAGACAATAAGTTAAAAGAGAAGCAATTATTGCCATCACATTTCGATCTTCATAATTCATTCAACAAATTGATGCTGGAGAATGTCAGATCACTCGAACGGTAATATCAGCAAATATGAATTCTTTTGTTGCCCGCGGCTGCCCTTTGAAGCATAGAGCCCTTTGAAGCATATTTACATGCCCTTTTGTCAAATCACTCAATTGTCGGCATATAAACCTGTTTCCAAGTAATATCAGCAAATATCAGACCATGAACTCTTTTGCTGCACGCGGTGCCCGAGAAGCAACGAGCGCTTATGGCAATTATTGGTGTCCTCACCTTTTGAAACATATTTACATGATTACATCCCTTTTCTTTTCTCATTTTTAACAAAATTTTTACTGAAGCTTTGTTAGAAAGTTATGAAGGCTAGGTTAATGCTTGCTTAGATAGCTATGAAAACTTCAAGACATTTAATGCCTAAAGTTGGCTTTGCATTGGTTGCTCGGTAGGATAAAATCAAGTTGGCAGAACGAAGGGCGAGTTCAGATTCGCCAATTGGCATTGAAGAACGAAATGAGAGAACAAGGGATGAGCATGGTTTCACCTGGCAAGTCTAAGGAAATTGCAAACAAGTCAGCTCTAATAGCGTCTCTGAACATATATAATAATTGTGATTATGAAAATAACTCAGAACTATAACATCATAACTACAATTATAATTATGATAAATACATTTGTTAAGTACCTAAGTGTTTCATTGTTAGTAGCAAGTTTTTTTTTTTTAAGAAAAATTATTAAGGTAAGCTCATCCTTTTATTCCCATCGTAAGAAAAAACCTAAAAAGCCTCCATGTTTCACTCCAGACCAACAGAGAAAGCACTGTAAATTTGCACAATACTTCCTTTTTTTCCCCTTAACTTTTTCTTTACTTTAATGATTTTATATTACATTGACTTAAGATTGAATTTGGTGATTTATTTCAATTAACTTGGTATGAAGTTTTTATTATGTTAAAAACATTATATTGTTGAATTAATACTTGATTTTGAAAAAAAAAACCTATACTAATTGGAATTCTGGGGAGAAAACTTGATAATGAAACAGAACGTTAGCCACTTTTTTTTTAATTTACTGTGCACGAGGTGTGTTTTTAAGTTTTTTGGTATGCTAAGTTTTTTTGTTTTCTTTTTTTATGCATGATTTTCAAGGATTTTACATTTTGATTCAATATTTTATTTTATTTATATTTTAGAGTGTGTTTGTTTTTGAGATAGTTTTGTAGTTGTAATTGAAAAAAATAAGTTTTAAAAAAATATGGTTAGTCATGGTTAATTGGATTAGATACATGTTTGATAAAAAATATCATTAAAGTTTATGTGTAATAAAAAACATATATAAAATATTTAGTTGTGATTATTTTTTAAAGTGTTTTTTACTTGAAAATGTATTAAAAATATTTTGAATGGAAAAAAAGAGAAAATCAATAAAAAATAAAGAAAGAATAAAAAGTAGAGGGTCACATTCTAAATAATTGTTAATGGGTTACATCTAACCAAAAAAGTTATATTAAGATGTTTTTTTACCCTTTATCTTGCCATAAAAAGTAAATTAGGGTTAAGATTTTAGTTTAACTTAGTATTATTGAACCGACTTAGGGGTGTTTGAAGTTAAGAAATTGATTTATTGAGATATTAAGGGTGTTTTTAAGCAAAAAAAATTAAAAAAATGATATTTTAATTCAAAAAAACCTAAGCTCAATTTTCTAGTTATCTTTTTAGTGGGCAAGCACTTGATGTGTCGTGAGCTATATTCTTTTCAACAAAGAAAAGAAAGAAAGAGTGCGCGTGTTTAAGTTTTTTTTATTCAACTTGACCTCATTTTATATATTTTTTTCATTTAAAAGCACAATTAAAAAAAAGGGTTAACATGATATTTCAATTATAAATCAAGTTTGTCATGGTTCTTGTTTAGTATTATGGCTCTTTTACAGGAATTGTTTTCAATTATTATGTGCTGAATAGGAAAAATAATAGCACATGCACGAAGGCTCAGTTAAAATAAAATTTTTATTCCAGAAATTTGTTAATGTATTTTTTTACATGATTGATTAGTCACCTACAAAATATTGAGATTTTACTTTAATTATTTTTTAAAAACCTGCGTTTAAAATGATGATAGGTTTTTCTTTATAAAAAAATGCTTGCAAAAAAAAAAAAACGTGTTTGTTAAAGCAATTAAGAGATACATTAATTAGGAATTGAAATTTAAATTGAAGGAATATTTTTTTTTCCGATTTAAATTTTTAATAAATCTTATTTTAATTGTCACTACATTTTATTAAAAAAAACATAATAAAAATATTATTTCATTGTTTTTAAGAAGATTATAATTTTTTTATAATGATATTATCAATTTTTTTATGAATAATTTTGCATTAGCTTTGTATGAATTTTTTTATATCATAACATGCTCACTAATATTGAATAAGAATGAATTTTTCTTCTTGTAATTGTTTTATATAATATTTTCTTCATTTATTTTTTTTATTTTTTCTCATGTAGCTGTTGAGAGATGATTGGTTTATATTTATTTTATTTTTTAATTAAATCTTACTTTCCATGATGATAATGAGTTTTTGCTTAAGGAATAATGCTCATAAAATAACATGATTTTATCAAATAAAAAAAAACATGAATGACAAAACATACTTTTTCTTATTAAAAATGTACACTTTTTATTTTTATTCCAATTTAAATTTATTGTAGTTGATTTTTATTCAATTAACCATGCTTCTATTAAAAAAAACCTTTTATTGTAAAAAAATGAATTAGAAATGACTATTTTTATGTAAAGATAAAATTATCCTTAATAATTTTATTTTTCTTTTCCCACATATCTTAATATTTATAATTTTTAATTAATTAAAAATAGATTCTATAGAGCAAAGTTATTAAACATTACTAGAACTATGACAAAGATTACAACATTTTAACTTGATTTAACTTTGATCAATTTAAAACATCATCATTTAAATATTTTATATATAAAAATAAATTAACACCATTTTAAAATTTTATTTTTTAAAAAATTAATTCAAGTTTTTGCTTAGTTAACCGATTCATGATTGCAAACATAAGGTCGAAAAGATAATAATAGACCAATGTTCACATAATTGTTTTTAAAACTTAGACTAATCTAATAATTGGGTTAAATGGTCACACCAACTAAATTAAATTTAATAACATTATTAAAAAATTTCACACAATAACATCTCCAGCAACTAACTAGTTTTACCTAAATTTGTGTTGATTTCACATTTGGTCCTTGTACCGAACTTTCATATTATCATTTTATTATAAATTCTAAATTAATTTCATGGAGAACCTAGACTCTGAAGTATTGTCATTTCTTTGGTCAAAACAAAATATTTTATGATCAAATAAAAACAAATTTGAAACAAGAGAAATCCACTTATGATTTGTTTAGATATGAAAATATTTTACAAAAATAGTTTTTTCATTAAATGTGTTGGATCGTATCACTAATTAATCTCGATTTTTTTCCCTCTACCCACTTATTTTCACATGCATATCAAACACTAAAAAGATATTTTTAAATAATTTTTATTAACCTAATTAAAAAAATGAAAATAAAATATTTATAAAAAAATTCTAAAAACAAATTGTTTTGTGTACAACTAGTCCTACTAAATAAATAAGCAAGGTTTGTCTAAAACTAGACTATTGTCCTGTACCATGTTGTAGATTAAAATGATTTTTTTTTAAATTTTTGAAAAAATTTTATATGTTGCTAATATATCTCATAAAAAAAAATATACAATTCAACCATGAATTTAAAATCAATTACATATTGAATGATATTTTTATTTAGTATTGAGATATAAATACATTGGATCTACCTAGGTCAATCTAGGTTAATATGTGAAACTTGCATGGATGATCTTGTAAAAAAAATAAATTAAAAAGCTAAATCTTCAATCAATTCAATGTTGAAATAATAAAATTTATGAAAAAAAACTCAATTAAAAAAAAATGAACTTAAGTCGATTAACCAATCTCGCAATACAAGTCATCCATGACATCAAATTCAATTAATTTCTTATCCCATATATTATTTTTCATTTCAAAGATATATATAACAACATAGCGTATGAGAATTGTTTTTGTATAACATTATTTTTCAAAACATAAAAAACCATGATTGGTGCATGAGATTTAGATAATAAATTATTGATAAGGGGTTAACTTACATGTTTTTTTTGTCTCTAGTTAAATAAAAAATTGATCATTAATAAAAAATGATGAAATTGATTTTTTTTAAAATTGACATGGCTTAACCTATTAAAATTACTGCTTTGATTAGTTCAATGCATTTTTTTTTTTGAATATATAGTTAATCTAAACATGCTAAAAAATAAAAAATAAATGGGTAAAGGCGACTTAGTAACCGCATGTCCATGGCCCTAGACATGTGAAAAAAAAAGATTATCAATTTCTCATTTCTTTTTAAATTTAGTTTTTTTTGGCAATATTAAGACTCAATACAATTACTATAAGATTCTTTTTACCGAATAGATTTTGTTAATATAAATTTTAACTATTCTATTGGTCAAAACAAGTATCCATAATATCCTTTTCTTTCTATATTGAATTACAGCTAATGTATCTCTCTTATCATGTATAAAAAAAGCTAAAAAATAAGTAAGGAGACTGGCTATTTATTAGTTAAAAATGTGGGGACCAAACTAATTTTTTTAGACGAGATTCAAAGTTATCCTCTATTTTCTATGTGTTTTTCACTTTGATTCTTTGTATTTTGATTTCAATTTTTTTGAGAAAAAAAATTGATTGGCTATTAATTTGGCTTAGAATGATTTAATTGTACAAAAAAAAAAATTGAAAACCAAATTAAAAATCTAGAAAAAATTAACTACAAAATTTACCATTATACATGAGTTATAGTGCACAGCACAACTTTAACCGTAAATTGACTACACGGCTTAGTGCTCTTTTAAAGTGGTTTTGCATTATTTGAATGGAACTAATCTTTATGGACAGTGCCCGACTTAAAGGAACAAAAATGAAGAGGTAGCACAGCGACGAGCTGGTTTGGAGTTTCTCAAGCATGATTTTCTGGCCCGTTTAGTGGATTCTGTTCTGCGGTCCAAACCATGTTTTCTAGACATAGTCATATTTCTACAGGTCCCAAATGGGCTGGCTTTAGTTTTAAAATCCTCTTCCTCGAGTTGAGCAACCATGAAAGGTACTTCGAGTGGGCTTCTTTTCTTTTCTTTTTTTCAAATTTTCTTTTTAATGATGCTGCCCAGGGCTCAAAATTCTTTATTTATCTTCAATTCAGCTTTAATATTTCAATCGAAGCCCATTTTTCTCTTTCGAATGATCCGAAGAATCAAAAGAACAATATTTTTAATTACTTGACTAGGAAGTTGAGAATTTTGAACTTAGATAACATGAACACATACAAAACAAGTCATTTATTAGGATTAGAGGATTTTTTATGCCTAAGTTAGCACGGCAATGAAGAAAAAACAGTCTTAAATATTGGGCTGTGTGTATGTACAAGGTTTAAAAAACTTAATGACTTAGCAATAGATTGCAAAGGAGATAGTAAAGTTGAAGATGCCTTATCTTGGGATTCTAGAAAATTTATACAACCTTGAATCTTCATGGTTGTGTCCATGCACTGGTCAATATGCTTGTCATTTATAACTTTGAACTATTTGCAGACACATGCTCATAATAATAATAATAATAATAATAAACCTATGCAAAAGCTGCATAAAATTTGAGTTTTGTGGGATGTGCACTGTTGATGACGATAGACGTGCTTTTATCCAACAGATGCATGTTTTATTTTACCCCATAGTTGGTGGCGATTGGATCAGATTTGACTCGAGAATAATGTGCTTGGAGATGGTCGATTGACATTAGGTTATGTTTGACTTGCTCGGGATCCCGAAGAGCATTGTATTCGAGGGTGTTGCTTTGTTAGACTTCTAGGACATCTTAGACCCAATCTAACGACAAGTGCTGTGAGCCTATTGGGTCACCGAGGTTTCTAGAGGGTTGAACTGATTATCTCGAATCGAGTAGATTAGCATGTCACATAATATGCCCTTGGATGCTCGGATGAGCTTCGTCACCCATTGAAGCTACAGTCTTGTATCATTTGTGTGCTTTGCCTCATGTTCTGTATCATGGAATAGATAGACGTTCAGAAATGTAGATTCTGGGCCATCACTGCCTCATCTATTTTTGGAAGTGAAGAATTTAAAATTTAGAAACACAAGACAAGCGTCAAAACAAAAATTGGAAGGTATTAGGGTCCCCTGTTGCAATCTATGCTTGTCCTTTTTTTGTGGTTTTAATGGTTATTAAATGCTTGTTGGTACTTGACTGCTTTCCATGGTTAACAATATTTAACAATAGCAGTACAGTAGGATTGAACAAGACCTTCGAGGCTTTGGCTTCGGACGTTGAATGGTTTTTTTTTAATAGAAAAATTGAATGTTTATTGAATTAAGATCTCGATAATTAAATCTGAATTTCTTTCAATAAAATTTGACATATAAAATAATCTTTAATTTCACTAAAACAAAATTAGGAACATCTAACTAGGAAAAAAAATTAAAAATTAAAATTCAATAAATCACGAGGTATAAAATATTAATATTTTAATATTATGATTTTTTCTGTCATTTACAGTTGCATGTCAAGTATTATACCATTAAAAAAAACTGGAGTAATATATATTATATAAAACAAATATCATGTGGAATCTTTCTGTTGCTTAGAGATAAGTAGCTAGAATCATGTGTTAATATTGGAGCATGATGAACAAAAAATATTAAAGGTTTGATATCTGGATTAATTTATTAAGAGAATATTGTTGATCGAGAATGCCTTGAGGATTGAAAAAGGAAATCTTCAACTGTTAACAACATTGAAAAAGAAATCTCTGCGAAATTAATTTTCTTGTCACACACGACTAAAACTGTTATTAGGAATGGATCTCAGTGAAGAGAAAGAACTCTGCCGATAGAATTAAAACCCGGCCTACTACTTTTAATTCCTTTTCTTCTTTTTATTGCAGCCCGAGGCAATCCGTATGCTGAGCAGGAGAAAGAAATCAAATGCCTGAGGATTGAAAATGAAATGATCAGGTGTCTGTAGATTAATGATCCCAACTCCATTAACATCTCAAACATGATCAAGGTTCTAAGAGAAAACGAAGACATGAAAAGAGCAATAGAGCTCCACGAGACTATCTTCGCGGGGTGACTGAAAAGCCCGAAACATGCATGACGAGACCTGTTCAAACTTCGAATGGGATCTCTTGCAAGTTGTACGAGGAGTTATTGAGCTGTGCTGCTATGCATTATGTAGATATTAATTTTGCTGGTAAGGAGGACGATTGTGCACAGGTCCAATCATTTATTAGGTTTTTTTTTTTTTTTTTCCTTATAACCCTAAGCAGTTATATACTCACCTGTTATTAAACCTCGGCAGAGCAATCCTAAATCAAGCTAACCTATCCCGGCCAAAGTTAGGTAAGAAAAAAAAGTCACCCTAAAACTCTCGAAAGTAAGCAAAGCAGAGTTTGGACCTAACAGATCGATCAGCCCTAATGCTTGAATTTATTTTTCTTCCCTCATATCTGGTTTCGAATGGACATTTACACATCTCAAATCTGTAGTATTGCTCAGTCATTCACATCAAGTTGCCCGGAATCGATATATGGCATCTCCTTTTAATGATATTTTTGTTCCAAGAACGAGCAAATCGCGTCGCATTGGATAGCATAAAATTCATGCTGAAGCATCTGGTGGAGAGATCTTTGTGGTTTATGTTTCTTACAAAGTGGTTAAAACATCCAAGTCAAGACGTTTCGCTTGAATGGATGTGCAAAGCAAGGGTTTAATTTTAGCAGTCAAACCAAATTATTTATGGAAACATCACAACCACCAAGTTTCTCAGTGCCTATCCATTTCAAGCCAATAGATTAGTTTGGTTTTACCGGTATATGTTTGGTACAGTGATGATATTTTTTTAATTTTTTTTTGAAAATCTATCAATTTTTTTTTTTACTTTTTGATAGAGTATATCAAAACTATAAAAATAATAATAAAAAGTATATTAATTTAATATCTTTTCAAGTTTATCAAGTTAAACGCATTCAAATACAAAAATATTTACCGCCTGGTATGATTATACCTCTGCGAAGACTCTATGGACTGTGTTATGTAAGAATAAATTATATATTCCTTATTTCCTTCTTGGTGGTAAGATAGAGATTGAATCAAAACTTACTTTTATATATATATAGTTTACTTTACAAGGAAGGATAACATCTATTAGTGTGTTTGGTAGGAATATTAATTAAGTTGGATTTTTTTACTAAGAGAATTCTTGTGCTTTAAGCTACGTAGCAAGTGCTAACCCTTTTTTTATGTAATAATTAATTAAATAGATTGAAATCATTGAGATTCAAACCTAATTCATTAAAAGAAAGTCAAGTCGGATACATAACAAATAATTAATGGGAAAAAAATCTATAAATGTCTCAAGTTAGAGGTCGAAACTAACGTTTAACGTTCGAGACAAAATTTAATTTATAAATTAGCAATACGTTTGAGCATCCGTTTTAAGCAAAAGTGAACGTTAGTGAATTTAATTCTTGATTCATGTAATCAAGACAGTTAAATGAAATGCGTGACATAAATGTTAAATCAATTTGTGTGATGTAATTACATATTTGGAAACAGTATACTATTCGATTTTTTATATAGAACTAAAAAGAAAAGGAAGGATATGCTTCATTATTGCTCTGACTTCAGCATTGTGGCTGCCACTGCCAGCCCGTCGCCCCTAATTCTGGAGTACTCTTTACCGAAAGTTGTAGTATGTAAAATACAGGGATGAAATTTGGTTCTTCTACGAAAACTTATCACAATGGGTTCGGAGTATTTATATAGCTTAATAAGAAAATGTCCTCGTATATTTCTGAATCTAAATGTTACACTTATAAGTTTAACTATTGTACCCGGATGCATTTGAATTCAACAGATACATATGAATGCATTAAAAAAAAAAAAACAAAAAGGACTGAGTTTTATCCTGTTTATTGTGATTGTGAGGAGAAATATTGTGGATTCAGCCAATATTTTAACCATCTTATCATTCATTGCACTTAACAATTGCCTTGAAAGCAAGGGAAAAACTGTTTCTTCCAAGAGATCCAAGTATCATTTGCATATTGAGTGGGACAGTTTAGTTATTTACTTTTTAAAGTATATAGGAAAAATGCTTTTTTATTAAAATTAAAAAATTTAACCTTTTGTTAAGGGAATTTTGTGTATTTTTTAATTAATATAAACAGTTAATTCTCGATTTTACCATTTAAAGCTAAAAAATATTAACCATGCAATAAAAGATTTTTTTATCTTTTCACAATTTTTGACAGTTTAGTTATTTACTTTTTAAAGTATATAATAAAAATACTTTTTTATCCTTGAAAATTAAAAAATTTAACCTCTTGTTAATTTTGTGTATTTTCCATTTAATATAAACAGTTAATTCTCAATTCTAGTACCCTTCAAAGCTAAAAAATATTGACCTTGCAATAAAGAATTTTTTTTTTATCTTTTCACAATTGTTGAACAATTAAATTATGCATATAACCTTTGACTAAAAAAAAAATAAGGCTGCTTGAGAGGACGTTTTAGTCTTTACAAATTGGTTTTCCTGTAACAATCATATGCCTTTGGTTCATGCTTAATAATTTTTATTTTTTAAATATTAATAAAATAATTAAAGAGGCTAGTACATGTTAATAACACGTTAGTGCATTAACATTCCATGTGTTATTTTAAAGGCACGTGAGATATACTAAGATGATCAAAAACTTTCAACTATCATCTTATTTGATGAGTTGAGCAGCGGCGCAACTCCTGATGAGACACATATAATTATTTTGGAGATGGTTTAGTGGATATAGAGTTTTTTCTTTTTCCCTTTCTTTTTTTTTTCTTGATCCTTGGTATTCATGCAAAGCTTTTAGAAATTCAGTTGTGTCCTCTGGTTTATATTCCCATTTGTATATTAAATGAAGGTAGGTTTCTTGGTAATGTGTCATCTAAGAATTGGTTTTATTATTGTCATTAACAATACACAAACTCCAAAACTTAGGTCAACTTTTTTTTATTTTGATTTACATAAATATTCGGGTCAGTTTACACACACCATGACTAATCTTATGGCTTATTGAACATTCTGTAAGCCTAGTGAACATGTAAGATACCGTGAGGATGACAGACATGCACGGTAAAACTTGAACCCGGGTGCAAAAAAAAGAAACAAATCCCTCTCACCACTAGGCTAATACTTCAAGTGCAACTTAGGTCAACTTTTACAATGATTTATTGTCGCTCTAAGTTTTTATTTTCAAGTAATTTAAAACTATAGGTGTCAATCACATTAACCTTCATACCCTTACATGAACAAACCCCTTTTAGTTCAAGAATACATAATCAACCTTAAACCATAATGTAATGAATAATCTCCTACAGATAAACATCTTCTCTTCCACCTCTTTAAGCTTGTTATGCAAAATAAACAATATAACCTCTAAGACTTTTTGTCTCCATTGCAATGTTAAATTAAGTATTGAAGATTCTTTTAAATTTCATAGAAAATTTACCTATGTACTATCAAACCAATCATTCTCAATTTTCTAATTCATTTACAAGGAAGATAACTAGATTTTTATGAAATTTTATGTGAAACTTATTAGTCAATAATAATTTATGGAGTGGATGAATTATATCAAATTACCAAAAAGTTATGGCGACTTTTTGTGGAAATTTATTTCTACAATACAATGCTAGCTGGAGGTCAATTGATGGAGGAACCCATGTTTGTGGCAAAGGTATAAAGTGGGTGCATCCAGCATTTTCCAATACATAATTAATTAATGGAGTCTCTTCTCTTCATTTATTATATATAACAGAGGGAACGGCTAGGAAAAGCACGTTTGCACATGCATTTCCAATCATGGATTTGTTTCTCGAAGTTGATCCAATGGTGGATCTTTGCCCCATATTTTTTTAAAAATCTTTCAATTTTCAAATCAACTCATTTTTTCTCCATTGAATCAACTAAAAATAGATCCAAAGGCTGAAAAGGCACGTCCGCACATGCGAACAGTCATTTTCTAGCCGTCCCTGTAACATAGTAGCAGCATCTCAGGAACAACAAAGAAAGTCTCTTATTTGTGCGCAAGCGAGCATCTACCAGCTCAGCTGAAAATAATCAAGGGATAAGATATTACTTATAAAAAAAATATTTTTGATTTGAATTTTAAACATGAGTCAACTGAAAATAATGAACTGCTAAAAATTTAATTATAAAAAAATATTTTTAACTTAAATTTTAAATATATAATTTACTTAAAATCTCGAGTTGAAAATATATTTTATCTGTGATTTAACTCTTAAAAAAAATCATTCAACTATAGGTTATGTACAAATATATTTATAATTAAAAAATATTTTTTTTTATTAATATAGATATTTGGATTAACTAAACATACTTTGATTAATTTTATAAATTTTAAAATTAATAATCATATAAAAATTTTAATAACTCTAAAATTTATAAAATTTAAACTAATAAATTTTAAAAAATAAATTCAAAATATAATTAATTAAATTACATCCTTCATCATTTAAAAAACAAAAAGTCTCATGTTTTTGCATATGCTGCACTTAAAAAGAGAAGTTGTGGTACATCTAATTAATTTATTTATTACAATAATTAGCATTTTGCTTTCTTTCAAGTCATTGAAAGCGAGAATTGGATTCATATGTTGCTTCGGCTAAGTTTGTTTTCATGTTAAAAAATATTTTCAAAACAAAATGCATTTTTTAATTTTAAATTAATTATTTTTAATAATTTAAGATTGTTTTATATGCTAATATAAAAAATAAATTTTAAAAATAAAAAAACATTATTTTTATATATTTTAAAATAAAAAAACTTAAAAAATGACCAGAATATAATATAACACGGTACTAAACGTGCTATTGCACCTTTTTCATATCCACTTCATTGCGCGCATGCTTTACCGAGTTCGAGTGGTCAGTTTTTTTCCTTTTTCTTTTTCAATTTTAAAGGTTAAAGCAATGCTATTGAACTGAATCCAAGCAGTGAATTGATCAAATTATTAAGTCATTACATTTTTCAACCAATGGATAATTAGTCGAAATACTACATAATTTGAAATATATTGTAAAATATTGCCAATTCTCTTAAAAGTAAAAAACTCAGTTTGAGACTGTAATGTAGACTGTTTTTTAAAATAACTTAAAAATATATTCAAATAACTTTTTAATTTTTAAAACATTAAAACAATTAAAAAACATTAAAAATAATTAAATTAATATTTTTTAAATTAAAAAATGCTTTATAAAACATAAAAAAAAAAAAAACAAAAGCTCTCCGAACGATACCATTGATGTGAAGTTTCTGCCCCTATTTCTCGAGTTCCCGTCGGGGGAAATCGGTCAGGAGCAGGAGCTGATCGTCTAGGATCTGTACAGCGTTTCGAAGAATGCGGCAAGCAATGAAACCTCGACACCGATTTATTTTTAAAAAAAAGGATTGTTGCGTATTTCTCTGAAAAATCTAAATTATTGCGTGGTCAAGTGTACATTTTGCCAAAATCGGAAGCCATGGAGGAGTGGGGACATAGACTCTAACAAGGGCCTGACTCGCCTGTGCTTAAATAATTTGTACATGACAAAACATCTAATGGGTCCCGCTCACGGGGACAGATGCCAGAGGCAAAATTGGAATTTGCGACATGCAAATGAAGGTGTTCTCTCGTTCTGTTAAGTTGGACCTTTTTTTCTTCTTCTTAACTCTATGGTCAAAGGACATTTATCATTTATCCAAGGTTGGAATCACAGCGCTTTATTTTTGCGTTGTAATTTATTTTTTATTTAAAAATATTAAATTAGTATTTTTAAATATTTTTGATATATTAATTTTAAAAATAAAAAATACAAAAAAACATTTTTAAAAAATAATACCACGATAATATTATATTCGCGCGAGAAAAACTGTGTTCCATTGCAACTTAAACATATATACAATGATTTATATATATATATATATATATATATATATATATATATATATATAAAGTCCGGTTATATATTTACTATTAAGAGCATGTTTATAGTTTGATTTAATATTTTTAAATATTTTATTTATTTATAATTTTAATATATTAACATAAAAAATAAATAAAAAATCAAAAAATATATTTTTATATATCCACGTTATCAAACACATACTAAAAATTGCATTTCAAGTGTTTTAATAATTGTTGTATGGTGAGCCTTACAATCATGTTTGGATTCTTGTTTTGCTATTTTTAATGTTTTATTTTAAAGCAAAAAAATAAAAGATATTGAATAAGTATTTGATAAATAATTTTATATTATATGATATTATGTTGCTATAAAAAACATGAAAGCAAACATTTTTTAAAATGAAAAGTTGCTTTTCTTGCCTTGTAGCTTTTGCGAGTGGGAAAATAATGTATAAAGTATAACTATCTCAATATTTATAGTAATATTTCAAGTATTATAATTTTACACTCTTTGAAATGTAAATACTAGAATTTTAATTAATCCAGTCATTGAAAATCTTATAATAAGTTTATATTTTACAATAATTTTTATTTTAAATAGCACAGCAATACATTTATTCACAACACAATGCTATAGTTTATCATGAAACGTTTACTTGTTTTGCTTTACATCATAATGCAAGCAATTAAACATAATAAAGTACACCACAATACAGTCTCCAATATATCACTTAAAAGCTAACCTTTTCTAAATTAGAACAAAACATTAACATAAATAGAGTGGTTAAAAATAATTTAAGACTGTTAAATTACTCCTTTATCACTACATATTTCGTTAATTTGAATATGTAATAAATTACCTAGAAATCCTGAAGATTTAATTAAATGTTGTTAATGGACATCACAATTTTATCATACAAGTAGATGAGGTGGCTGTGATGTGTTATGTTCAAGAGTGTGTAGGTATTTGAGGTTAAAAATTATTTTTGATTTATTTTTTATATTATTTCAATACACTAATATTAAAAATAAAATCTTAAAAAATAATCAAATTTGTTTTAAATGGAGACCTAAAAAGCTTTGTTATTTTTAGGGTCAAAAGGCTCATTAAACACCCAATTCGAAGATGATCGATCACACTTTGGTGTCCTTAATTGGAGCGTGAAGACAGAGTCCCCAAACAGCGTTGAAAGTAAAACCACTGAGGAAACTTCAAAGTCCCGAGTCCCCACCAAAACATTTCTTACCAAACCAAACAAGGTAACAGAGTCTCCCTTCTCTCTCTCTCTCTCTCACACATCTCTACTTTCCCCCAAGTTCAAAAGGCCTTTTCTTTTCGTCCTCTTCATTTCTGTATATCTTGAAGGGAGCAACAAGAAAGAAAGCAAGAACAACACCACCACAAACATCAATGGAAACCTCACCAAGACATCGAGATAATCAAAACCCACAGTCTCTGTTTCCTTCACCAACTGGCTACAGCAGCAGCAGCAACAGCAACACCAGCTCCACCACCGCCACCACAAATAATGTTGCACTCAACAACAATATTAACCACCCTCCACCACTTCCATCACCCAAACCCATTTCCAGATCCGAATCCCCTACCCCATACCCGACAACTTTTGTCCAAGCTGACAGTTCTTCCTTCAAACAAGTAGTCCAGATGTTGACTGGATCACCCAAACCCAAACCTACATGCACCACCACCACCACCACCACCACCACGACGACCCCCAACACCTCACAAGTCGACCCATTACCTAAAACCCACAACATCCCTCCAATTAAATCCATGCCCAAAAAGAACCAATCTTCCGGGTTCAAGCTTTATGAACGTAGAAACTCTCTCAAGAACCTCAAGATCAACCCTTTAAATCCAATTTTTGCCCAACCCAGTTCAGGTTTTTCTTCAAGAAAACCAGAGATCCTCTCCCCAAGCATTCTCGATTTCCCTGCTCTTGTTTTAAGCCCGGTTACTCCATTAATACCCGACCCGTTTGACCGATCCGGATCGGCAAAGTATACTAATAGTTTTAGTCCCATTAACACCTCCACCACCAACAACAATAACGTTGTTAAGGCTGAGGCAATGGATACTGATGCAGAGGAGAAAGCAATTAAAGAGAAAGGATTTTACTTGCACCCGTCACCCGGATCCTCACCAAGAGAAACGGAGCCCCGATTGTTGCCTCTGTTTCCTATTACCTCACCAAGAATTTCAGGTTCTGTTAATCCTTCATCCTAAATAAAAAGTAATAGTAATAAATGTCATTTTTAGTCCTTTTTTTGTGTAATATTTTTATATATAATTATATATATTGTTGCTGCCATTGATGTTGATTAAGGTGGTGATGATTATGAGACTAGACCCAAAAAAAAAAATTGTAATGTTGGATATTTGAAGAGAGTGAGAGGATCTTTGCCTCAATTGTATATTTCGATGCTTGTTTTATTTTTGTTCTCGCCATCTCATTTAGGCCTTTTCTTTTCTTGTTACTGTATTGAAGTGTTTGGTTGATGAGAAAGTTGGGCATGTAGAAAAAGAAAATAAAGTTTTTAAAGAAAAGATGAAGGGACTTGTAACGTTTAACTTTGCAATAAATGGGTAGTTGTAAACTTGCTAATAATCAAAGCCAATTATTAGAAATTATAATTGAACTTACACTTAAATTTGGTTAATTTTCTAACTTCTAGTTTGTTACGTTACAGTATCTAGTGAATTTAAGAGCCAAGTGGTGGTTAGCTCTCACTCATTTAATTATGTTATCAAGCAATTCTTAAAAGGAAATGCAGGATGACTGCTATAATTTGAATTTTGAAGAGGACACTCGCTGACTGTCCCTTTTTCCATTCTCTCAATAAATGCAACAATGAATGGGGACTGATACCCAACTCGGTAGTTCAATATCTCTTTTCAGAGGCTATGTAAGAACAGTTGTTGATTGAATAGTGAGGTGAGAAGGGATTAAGCGGAAGGGTTTTTTGTTTTTTTGTGTGTATAGAATGGGCAAAAGCGCCTTGGACGTGCTGTCGAAGAAAGAGTGGATAAATGGGCAAGGAATCTTGACCCCCTATTGTTTTCAGTTTCTCGTGAGTGGAGGAAAAGGATGCCCAGGAGGGGCATAGCGTTTCGATGTGCTTGCATTAAAGGCACTGTTATGTGCTGCCCTGTTTTTTTATCGCCCATGAGAGTTCTTTTTGGACAAGGATCTGACCAATCCCGTTAAAAATTCTCCCTGTTTTTTTAAGGGATGGTTGATATTTTTTAATCTTGTTGCTTTGGTGTGGGGGATGCCATTAGGGTCTTAAGGGAGGAAGCCATGCTGTAATCAGTGGTGTTAATGAACAGAGCGGTAGAATTTCAGCCAGAGGAGAAGGGGATCGTTTTGTTGGGATCCAAGTAAATATCGGGGCCCACTTTGTGGGAAAGGAAGGAATTAAGGGCCCATCCGAGTGATTTTTCCCACGTTTGGAGGGCTTCTTTGATAATCAAACGCTAGAATTGCTGGAAAAGCAACCATGCAAAGGCAGTTGGTTTCTCTTTCTTTGAATCTAACACTTGATTTTAGGTTTGCTTTTTGACTCGAAGAAGACCGTAACTGTGGTGAATGGGGACGTGAGAAAGTGAAGGTGGTAGGGATGGTGGTGGGACTTGTGATGATGAAAGGAAAGAAAAAAAAAAAAGGATAGTAATAATGGGAAAGGTAGAAAACATGGTGTGAACGGTGGGCTCTTGTGTTTTCGCTTGTTTTATCTTGTACACCATTTGTTTCTTTCCGTGGACAATTTGGTTTTGAGACTCTCTGCATCCTACAGTTGGCGGGTCATTAATTGCTAAATTTGAAACTTTCATGTGCGCCGTCTGGGGTGGAGACCCCTCCTTGGGCCTTGCTTTGCTAGCAATCACCATCGTCTTAATCATCATCGTCATCATCTTCCTTCCCTTGTCAATTTGCTCCTCTGTTTGCATCTTTTCCACAAGGCATGCTCCAATCCAATCAATCACGTGAGTGGGAGTCGATTTAGTCATTCACGGGTCAAATGCTGAGTGTTAGGCGCATTAATTAAAATATAAAAGCATGTCAAGTTTTTCAACTTTCATTTGAATAGAGAATAAACTTGTCTAGCTAGTGTGGCTGAAGGGAGGGAGAACCAGACATTATTATGATAAAGCATTTTGGTGGAAAGGGGGAAGTTCCATTCCATTCCATGGACAAATGTCAATGGTCGATGAGAACCGTTCATGAAGAACAATTCTGAAAAGATTGCGAGCATGCGCTTATTCCCACTACCAAAAGATGGATGAAAGAACAAATGCCTTCCCTTTCTCAACACTTCATTTTTATCATGTCTTATATTAAGTCCATTTGGAGCTCCAAAAAGAAGTTGCTTTTTTCTTCTTCTTTAGATTGTTTAGACAAAATTCTAGTTATTTGTCAGCTAAATTGGACCGGGAAAGGAGCTGCCATGGTAGCCCCTCTTTGTTTTTGGACAGTACAAGATTTTTCATCATACCTCTTGGGCCTTGGAGTTACTTGATAATCATTATCATCATGTACATGTGTCCAAATCTTTTTTTTTTTGGTAAGTAACATGTGTCCAAATCTATTTGCTATTTATGGACAAAGATTCTGATATGAATTATGTATACTTCTCGTGTCGATGTCATATACATGGATTGTCGACGAATGCAACTAGAATTAGACAAACGAGATGACTAAACTAGCTGGGATCTGCTAGAACTTGAATGAATAAAGAATGCAGACACACACGGTTGTCTAGCGGCAGAACATCATGACAGTCATTGGTCCTGATTCCTTCCAAGGCCAATCAGGGATATCTTCTAAATTGATACAGGACTTGCAAATGTTATTGGTTGAGAAATGCAGAGAAAAGCCTAATCAAAACTTTCATTAAATTAAAATTACATAAAATACTAGCCTTTCATTTCCTCCAAAAGTTACATTTAAAGCTCAGAATCAGAAGAAGAGGAGACACAGACTTGCAATTACAGAAGCAACGAGAGACCTTTAATATCAAATATGAAAGACGAACACAGACAACAAATAACAAGACATAATTAAAATACCATATTAAACTGCAGCGTAGCGTTAGAGGAGGAAATGCAGTTAACAAATTGACAACCGAAGAATCCCAAATTGATGCATGCTCAAAGGGCAACTATCCTTTCCCTTTTCTTCTATAATGGCGCTCTCTCTTCTGTTATCATTCTCTTCATTGATTAATGAGTGTACCGACGGCACCTTGTGATGGTGCTGCATCCACGTCTGTAAGGATTAGCCCTTTGCCGCCTGTTACAGTTGTAGTAAGACCTCCCGCGACGATTGCAGGGGACCGAGTTAGCCCTTAGGGCTCCATAGCTAATGTACCTTGTCTTCTGAGCCAGCAACCTGTGATTGATCTCAGAATCCATCATCATCTCAGTGCTGAATTCGAATCCGTTATTGTCATGGCCTAAAGTGGACAGGCCCCAGAGGTCAGCATCATCCATAAAAGTCGTCGACTCAACAACCAAGGCCGTAGCCAACATGAGGAAAACCAGCCAGAACTTAGAACCCATTATGGGCATGGGAACAAACACAAGAGAGGGTTTTAAAATACGCCGACACCCTGCCCTTCCAAATAGAGGAGGGGAAGAGAAGGATACACAAAAAGAAAAGATGGGATGGTTTTCAGCTTGCTGGGATAAAAGAAGGGAGGGATGGAGGTAGGAGGTGAAGGGTAAGATTTGTGGTTGTGAATTTTGGGGGGTGTCCGTTTCATACTCCTTGTTTTCATGCCAAGATCTGTTGATTTTAGGTTTTTCTTTCTATAGTTTAGGATTTGTGTTGTTGTCAACCCTTTTATTAGAAACCAATCTTTGTTGTTTTTGACTGTCCATTATTAGTAATTTGGATCTACTTTTTCTGTCCTCCAGCAATTTGCCCGTTCACAGTGATGCTGGATGGAGACGAGAGAGAGGGTTAAGCTAGTTTTATGTGTCCCATGCATTACCCATAGAAAGTTGCTAAGAATGGAGGGCATGAGAGGCATGGTGTCCAAGATTCACAATGATCTAGTACACAAAAAACTTTGGAAGCGTCATGCCTGCTGCTGCTGTGTGCTTTAGCACCTTTCCCTGCATAGATCGGCTGTTCAAGCTAATACCGGTTGGACTGCGATAACACCTTAATTCTTGGGCTATATGCATGCTATTGTGTCCACTTTCCGGGAATTAACAAACCAAAATACAAAACTCAGATCAAAATCTTCTTAACTCATAACGTAAAGCCATCATCTTTTAATGATAAGAGCATTTTTCATTTGTTCGATTTGCACAATCAAAATAGATAATAATTTCTTACGAAATATTTAATAGTGCTCATCCTCTGTTTTTCTTCTGTGTGAACGTATCATTTTTCTTTTGACATTGTTAAAATTAAAATATGTCAAGGAATTCAAGAACAGTGGGCTGTCATAAGTGGACTTGAACATCAATCACATTGAAGCTATTATTCCACAGGTCACATCACCGTAGTCTATTTTACAAGAAAAATGTATTAAAAATAAAATAAAATAAAATAAATATGTGAGTTACTTTGTTTGTTAATGTCGTAAAATATGATTTTTTAAAGTATTTTTTTTTAATATATTAAAATAATATTTTTTATATTTTAATATTAATATTAAAATCATTAAAAATACTCTAAAAATAATTTTTCAAAGATAAATATATTTAAAAAAAACACTCAAAAACTTAATGATACCATAAAGCATAATTATTAAACCGGTTGATCCGGTCAGGGGTTGGGTTTCGGACTACATGGGTTGATCCGAATCAATCTAAATCAATTCTAAAAAAATAAAAAAATAATTTAAAATTTTAATATTTCATATAAAAAACAAAAAATAATTTATGTAAATATAGACTATTCATATTTTAAATAATAAATTTTAAAAAATTATTTTAAAATATATTTTATTTCATATTAAAAATATATTGTGTTATTTTTTAAATTGAAATATTTAAATTAAAAATATTTTTTATCTCGAAAAACTAAAAATATTTTTTTTATATATTTATATAGTAAATCTAAAAAATTATAAATAATCAAATCAGCTTGAAAAACTAAAAATATTTTTTATATATATTTATATAATAAATCTAAAAAATTATAAATAATCAAATAAAAATATGAAAAAAGGATTTTTAGTTACAAAAATATATTTAAAAAAAAATCATCGACTGGATTTGATCATTTTTTATTTTATTTAGATGAATTTAACTATTAAATTAATTAAATTTTAAATTATTTCGAGTCTTGTAACCATACAAAGCCAAAACGAATTCTAAAAAGAATAACCATGCAGTTTCACATGGAATTACAACATTCTAAATTCAAAGATCGTAAACTTCACATTACTTGCTCTTGTAACCTTTCCCGTTCGACAGCATTATATCATCATCTTATTATTCGTGGAGTGTTATCTAAGTCGTGGCTTACAATGACCGAGATATTTTAACATGATCTTCTGAGCGCGTGAGATATTTATATCATCATCTTCAGGAGTGATGGTTATTGACTGGGCATCTGCATCGTTGACTCAGACGGTAGACATCTTCAGCTGCTGTTGCAAAGCCTTGCGTAGCCTTATCCACAATATTATTATCATTATCTTCATTTCTCATAACTTGCTCGTCACCTTTCCCATTTGATAAGCTCATTACCCACTTGATAGACCCATGCCCACCATGATTACCCATGCCCACCATGATTTGTTTGCCTTTCAGTCCACCTCCATTAAAAGAAAATGCTAATTTCCAGATTTAACTGCTGAGATCTTTGTTCAAATCCATGGACTGCTAAAATTATAGCAAAAATGGAGAAGTTTTGGAGAATATTTTTGTTTTTTTGAACTGGTTGGAATTTGTTGACAAAGTTCTGATAACCTTCATAAATTGGTATCCCAATAATTTCTGGAATAGCTCCAAAGCAGGACCGCCAACAGATGAACCAGATTGGAAATTAAATTTTTGTTCCTGGTTTCCAATAAAACATCGAGGAGTGCCTGGAATGTTTGTTTTGAACAAGGAAGGTATTAAAACAGGCTTATTGATGGTCCCTGTAATTGAATGTTGGGTGGTTTTTATGTTCTCATAGTGGGCTTCATTAATATCCCAGGCTTTAAAATGATAGTTAAAGTAAAAATATTTTTGACAATGATCCCTGAATAGTCACAGTAAAACCCATGTTTTATTAGTGAATTCTTTTGAAAATTTTGTTTTGAAAATTTTGTTTTGAAAAATATTTGGAAATTACTTAGAGGGATATTTGAAATCACCACCTCTTTCTTTAGAAAAACAGTTTTAAGAGAGGTAACCACCACCTCTTTAGATCTTGAAAGATTTGGATCAATTATTGATTTATGAAGCTCAAGATTGCCAAGCTTGATGGAACTTTGTTTTTCCACCTAAGAGGATTTTTTTTGTTGTTTAAGTGAATAATGACATTAATTGTTGGAGTAACATTTGGGCTTCTAAATGAATAAATATTATTTTGCTTGTGTCAAAAGGTGTTCGAGTATTTTTAGGCATGCTTAAAGACAAGGTTAAGAAGTTTTCTAATAGAAAAATTTTATCTTCATAAAAAAATAATTTCAGCCTAATTTCTCAATTGTTTTATTGTTTTTTTTTTTAAAAATCCCTTTATGCCTTTATCTCTCTATTTAGGTGGTCTTAGGTTGTTGTCTTCCTGTAAAAATTTTCTTGCAAGGAAGTCTGAGAAGAAATTTGAATCTCTTTAGATTAATTCAATATCAACATAAAAAAATACTTAAAATAACTTGCTATTTGACTATTTTTTATGCAATCTTTTGAATGTGTATTTTGTAAAAATATCCTTTGCAAGTTTACAATTATTTCATAGTAGAATTTTTGAATTGATTAGATCACTTTGAGATTTTATAATACTAACCATAATGGCTAAAATTTCCTTTTCAATAATAGAATAATCTTATGTGCATCATTCTAATGTTTTGAAGTAAAATGAATTAATTCATCATGATTGTGATGCAATTGTTTGAGAATTCCATCATATCCAAATTTAAAGGCATGTTTTTCAACTATTTTAAAAAAATTCCAGGTTGGCTATATAGAGATAAGGGTATTCATTTACTTGTTTTTTGATTTGTTAAATCATTAAATTATATTAGCTAAACCATGATAAATTATTTTTTTTAAGTCTATTATACAAAAATTTACAGATAAGGTTAAGATTATGATTGAAGTTTAGGACATAATATTCCACTCATATTGACTAGAAGGTATTATGAAAGTTATTTTGTATTGATCTTCTTTTTTAATTTGAATTTAACAAAATTAAAATTTTATATCAAATTTTAATTTTTTTCTTTAATAAGATGTTGAAGTAGATCTTTTTGATTTAGAATAGGATAACAAATGCATTTTAAAACCTCGTTAAGAGATTTATAATTGATAACCAAACATGAAACTCTTTTTTTTTTTAGCATTTTTAGTAATATATAAGACTATACAAATCTAAAGAGACCTAGTCCTAGTGATTAATTTTATAATGAATCTTGGATCTATTTTCTATAATGGTTTTCTAATTCTAAGTTCATCTAAATAGGTTTGGCTTTATAATTAATTTTTAATCAAATATTTTCTCATTTGATAGATCTACTATATGTTGTTTTATATGCTAAAAAGATGTTGTTGTCTTTAAATAAATTAATGATTCTATCTTTAATTTGATATGTTTAATCCTATTTTTGTTAAATAGGTTCGGATAATAGTTCTTCAATTCTTCTAAAATAATTTTCTTCATTTAGATGTTGTATATCAATATTTTCAATCCTAATCAACTAATTAATTCCTACTGCTTTTTTAACATAAATGTTTTTTTAGTAAATTAAAGTTTTTAATTTGTGTTATTTGAACAAAATAAAGTCTAACCTCAGCTCCTAAATTATCATCAATAAAAAATGATTTGATAAGGTTAATAAACAGGGCTCCCAAAATAACCTTTTACCTAATAATTTTTTTAGCAAGAATGATGTTTGAAAATCAACTTATTGGCTACTAACTTTAGAGTTGAAAAGTTTGTATTGAATCTAAAGACTCTGGCCATTAGCTGATTTAAGACCTAGTAAGATATTTTTATAATATTTTGCAAAGATAAACTTTTATTGGATGAAATTTAAATCAATACCAATATAAAAAAAAATGGTATCCAGTATATTTGTCATGAACAATAATAATGATTTTAATGATTGTTTTTTGAGCTATGATTTTCATTACTGGAACAAGAAAGTTTCTTTTACGATACAAGTATTAAGTTTATCCTTTATAGGTTTTTTATTTTTTTTGTTTAAGGTTAGCAAGTTCGTTATGTGAATAATTATTAAGGGTTTTTTTATTGTTAAAGATAATATCAAATCATACTTTGTCTTTTATTGATATTTAAGATTTTGAATTTTTTTTATAAGGTTAGTTTGGTTAACTCTTTTAGGTAATAAAACTATTTAAAAATATTTTTAAGATTATAAGAGGGTTCAGTTTGAACCCTGAAGTTTAGATGAGATTGTCTAACCTGTTCATTAAGCTCACCAAGATATTGAAGTCTCATATAAGGATCTTTCAATTTTTCAATGAGTTATAAAAGTAATTTTGGATCTCTGGTTAAGACATTAAGTTCTAATTATAAACTTCATCAACTTGGAGACCTTCTTCATCCAAGATTCCACAAACTCACTACTAGAATTAGATTCTATATTAAGAAGCAAAAGATGTGGTTTTTCTATGATATTTTCATCTAAGTTTGACTCATTAATCCTTCTTTTAACATGTAATATTTTAAAATATATCCTTTTTGATGTTATTTGAAACATGTAACATATGGTTTTAAACGCCTTTTACTACTAGAAAATTTTGGATTGGCTATAGGTTTGGAAATATACTTAAATTTGGATTTGCTGACTAACTTCTCAGAGTTACATCTATTGTTTGTTCTAGTTTTATAGTTTAATCAATTAATTTTTTTTAGATTGCTATATTGGTATTAAGAATCATCAAATTGAGCATAAAAAGATCCTAATTATTTTTTGAACTGATGTTACTCTCGTTTAACGTACTTGTGAATTTTAAGTCTTTTTTTGCTAGATAAAACTAATGAACTCCTTATGAGTTAATTATTGGTAAGGAATCTATCAATTAAAAATATTTTTAAGTTTATTTTAGATTTTATTTTCTAGCAATTTAGGAAGAGTAACTAAAAAAAATTATTTCCAAAAAGGTAAATAACAATTCTCTTTTTGGCAAATCCATAACACCTAAAATCATGCATCTTTTTGCATTTGAGGTTTGATAAGAGTTTTGAATTTTTATTTATGGGGTATAAAAGATCACCTAAGAAGGCTTTGAATATATTAAAAATTAAAGATGCAACAACATTTTGAATGAGTTCATCCTTATGATTTAAAATTTATTTTTTTAAGCCTATCATAATAGATTTTAAAATAGACTCATGTTTAAATTAGGTGAGCAGATTGTCCCACAAACCTTTTAATTAGCTTGTAAAGCCAATTACAAATAACTCAATTATATCTCTTATAAATACTTATCTGGGTTTTATAAATATTAGATACCATGGTCATTTATTGGAGTGAACCAATGATTTGTTACTCAGTTAATCCATCTATGTTCCATTTATAGATATAGTTAAAATTGTATTTTTTTGGATAATGATGAGTATTTCTTCTAAAACTGTATTTAGTGTTATAGACCTTGGGTAATATATTTTAGAAGAAGATAGACTCCATCAAAGATTATTTATTTCAAGATCCTCTTCATCAGAAAATGATCTTGGAATATTTACAATATTCATATTTTTATTAGATTGAGTAGAGTTACAAGCAATTAGAGATCCTAATTAAGAAAGAATATTCTCCATTTATTTAGAGCGAAATCCTATAAGGTTTGAAAATAGCTCTTAAAATACTAGAGTTTTATAACCAACAATTTCTGAATGACTCAAATAAATTTATTTATTGGTTAAGTGGTCCTCCTAAGATAGGAGGAATCTATAAGTATTGTCATAACCAAATTTTTGATTTTTTTTAATATTACTAGACATGACATTTTCATATTCTCATCTCATTTTAAAATGATTCTTATTTAAAAAAGATTTTTAAAAAGAAATCTTAATTTTTGTAGACAGAGGATGGATAACTTCTATCTTAGAACCTATACCAGTTTTTTATTTTTGGGTTTTTGTATAAACATAAATTTCTTTTGAAAAAGTATAGCTTATATTATTTTATAAAGCATGAAATTCAAACCATTCAAAAAAAAAATATATGAAATCCATGGGTTTTTATAAACACATAATATTGTTCTTGAATTTTAGCTTTGGATTCAGAAATGTTTTGAAAAAACCATGTTTTTTTTCAATATTGTTCTAAGAATAGGAATATTTTCTTAAAAATTATTTATTAAGAAGAAATTTCTTTTAATGCATATTGAGTTTCCAATCTATATGTTATGTTTATGAGAAGACAACATAAAAGGTTGTAGGAGACATGTTTGGTGATTGTTATCTAACTGTAAAAACAATAATTCAGACATTAAAAGATTGAGATATATGAGTTAAATTATTTACTTTTTGGAAATTAATGTTTTGGGTTGAGGCTATCCTAATGGATAGTTCAACTTTATAAGACTAACTTCTTGATAAGAAATTAGGTTTTATTTTTTTAAAATTGACTTATAGATAAAACATTAAAGACTTTAGACTTATTATCTTAATTATAATCATGACTTGATTCAATCTTGAAACCGGTAGAATATCTAATAAAAATTATATTAACACGACCATCATTGTATCAAATAATACTTCTCAATTCTTTACATTAAATGGTTTTGGCTGTAATGACATTTTCTAGTTCCTACTTTGCTGGAATAGAAATCATATTTCATTTTATACACCTAGTAACAATACCTTTTGACCTAAAAATATTAGTTTTTTCAGGAATAATTTGTTCTTTTGAACTATATTTTAAGGCTTTGATGATAAAATATAATTTCATAACCTTGCAATGGATCTTCTAAACTAACAAAATATATAAAGATCCACCTGTATGTTATAATTGCGAGTTTTAATATGAAGAGTCTATACATCCAAAATGTTCATATACAACAAGAAAATGGTGAAACTTGGATAACAATTAAAATATTTTGGTCCCCTACGTAGAATGAATTCAATGCTTTCTAATAAGAAGTCATTGAATTCTAGGAACCTAAAATCCCTAATAACCATAAAATTTGCAATATTAAATTCTTTTCAGGAAAAGGGTTTAGCACCTAATTGAGCTAATCCTATATCGATATAGTTATATTTTATTATAATTTTATAATTCTCTTATAAATCTAATGGTTTCATATTCATTGAAGAAAGAAATATCACATTGCTCAGATTTGATGATATAATCCATTTTTTCAAAGAAATTAAATCTACTATGGTCATAATATTTCTTTTTAGTATTTTTTTTAAAGATTTCTCAATTATCAATGGCTTTGCTAAAATTCTCAATATTTTTTTTTTGTTTGATCACCCCATCACAGGTAATATAAAAAGAAGAATGAAAAAGTAATTCTAGTTGATTGGAAAAGAAAAAAGTGTTTCATACAAGAAACCTCAAACAAAATTTGATACAAGAAAGATTTTCATTATTAATATTTAAGGAGTCAACTATTATATGTTTTAATAAAATAATTAATTAATCCTTTTATTTTAATCCAATAACAAATGTGTTTTAATAATTATTTATCACTTAATCTTTTCTTTAGTTACTATTCATTTGTTTTAATACATGCTTGGAAAACCAAGCACAAATCAAATATTAAGATGTTTGTTTTGAATTGTAATAATCTTATAGAAAGTAAATTAAAACAATTTAAGAAGATAAATTTAAAATTAAAAAAATCTTTAAAAAATAAATTTAAAAAGTAAAATGAAAATAAAAAAGAAAAGGAAAAAACTAATAAAAAACCTCATCCCTTTATTATTCATATGAACATTGAAAGGGGCAACTAGTACCCCAAATCTTTTAGAGTTGTAAGAGCTATAAGGTATGTTGTAAGGTAATTTCTTAAAATTTTAAATGGAAAAAAAAGAAAAGAAAATGCATGACCAGATGTTGGAAGTATAAGTTTTCACTTTTCCATGAATAGTTTTAAGATATATTAAAATTGATTTGACTAAAATCTAAAATATGAGGGAAAATATGACAATTTAATTTTAAATTATGCTAATTACACATTAAATGAATAATTTAATGGGGCATCATTTTCTATGCTAAAAGTTTATTTAATGGACATATATCTTCAAATACATCTTTATTAATTTAAGTGGTTGGCTTGGTGGTTAAGAAGATATTTATATATATTTTTATTTGTTGAGTTAGAACTTTAAAACTAATATTCATATAAATTTGTTTTCTCTAAATATTGGAAGAGTTTTTTTTATCTTAAATCATCTAAAAAGGATTTATTTTTAATTAATGCATAAAATACAACAAATATTTCTTTATTGTTGAATAAAAATAATATCATAATGCTTATACATTTTTTTTAAGTAAGTGTGTAGACTAGAGGTAGTAGTTTTGTACTAGAATTTAGGATTCCATAAGAATTTATTTCTCATTTGAGATGTGTATTTTAAATAGTCTATAAAAAAATATTTTCAATTAATATGTAAGTTAGCTTAAATATTAACAAAACAATAATAAAAGAGATGATATTTTTATTGTGCACCACCTCATAAAATACTATTTATTTTAATAATATTTTTTATCCTGAACATTTGGTTTATTAGAGATTGAGTTTTATGATTTATTTTATATATGGTTATCTCAATATCATGACTTGTGTTGCGAGTTTAACGAGTTATTTTAGTACTAATACTATTGAATAAAAAGAATATAATAATGTTTAGACTATCCCTTATAAGTGTCATTTGGTTACAAAAAGGAAAGATCTACAATGAGAATAAAGGAATCTAAATAAAAAAAGTAAGAAATTAAAATTATATTTTAACTCCAATATTGATTTTTGAACAATATCAGGAAATAAAAATTAATTTTTTAATATAAAGCATTTTTTAAATATAAAAAGAAATAATAATTTTATTATAGGTGATTATCGTAAAATGATAAAAGTGGTTATGATAGTGATGATATTGAAAAAAGGTAGTACATCTTATAATGATGGTAATGATTTTTATTTTAAAAAAATATATTATTGTATGAATTCAGTTAGTCAGCAATATTATGTAGTGAAGAGTCAAACCCCAGGGAGGACTTTTAGAAAGAGAAAATGGAGTATTAGTTAAAAAATATATTATTGTATGAATTCAATTAGTCAGCAATATTAGGTAGTGAAGAGTCAAACCCCATGGAGAACTTTTAGAAAGAGAAAATGGAGTATTAGATTAGTTTTCTTGTCTTCTCTTTGCGCTTTGAACATTAGCGAGCAACTCTTTAAGTATCAGCGAGTTATTCTGTTATTGGCTTTAACTTTTTTTTAACTTACTTATTTAGAATCCAATAAAATAAATCAATCTCGGTATGTTATGAAGTTTCCCTCTTCTTTACCATCTTTAAAAAAAAGGTTGAAAACTTTTACTAGTAAAAAAAAAAAGAAGATGATTTGAACTGGATAAACAAAAGCCTACAAAGTAATTCTAATGCTACTCCTAAAACCACTAATTGGTCATCTCTCCTGTAATCTTATGAGATGTAATAGGTGTGGAAAGTATGGGTGGTGTAATTATCATGATAATTATAATAATAGTAATAATATAAATTTTGAAAAAAATATCAATATTAATAGTAATGATTAATAAGGAAGGTGATGATTATATTATGAATATAAATAATTTATCATTCTTAAAAATAAAATAAAAACTCATTCCCATTCCTAAATTTTATTCCCATCTCTCCTCATGAGAATGAGAATGAAAATATTTTCTTTCTCATTCCCATTCCCATTCTTCGTTTCCCTTCTTACTTTATTTCTTTCAACTAAATGCCTATATATAGTAGAATTCTTATTCACATTTACATCCTTTCATTCCATAATATCCAGACAAGTGAGTTAAAATATAGTAGAATTCTTATTCATATTTATAAGCCAATCGAAGGTTCACATTTATAAGCCAATCGAAGGTTCATCGTCATCATTTATTATTTATATGATGATAGGATTGGGTTCCTTTCTTTGTCTAAAGACAAGTGAGTTTTTATTGCTGTTGAATTTAGAATTCTATATCTAAGAGGCATTCATTTTACATTAATCTTCTTTTATGGTTATAATAAAATCGAAGGCCTACTTTTCTTAGAGCATGGAGGATAACATGTTCTAAAATTTACAATATTGATAATGATCCAGATTGGTTTTTTGTTTGTGGAAAAAAAATTTAGACAATCTCTTTTATTTTTATTATTATAGGTTTGAAAGTACAATATTACATTTCCATTATTTGAAAATCGGAACTGACCATGTTGAATACGTATCCTAATTACTTTATAATTTTAAAATTTAAAATAATTACTTTTTATGCAACAAAAAAAACTTACAAGCAGAACCTATATTTTAAGAATTTTATCTTTACTTTATTCAAATTCTAGACTATACAACATAAATTTGAAAGGGGTTAGCTTGTGAAATAAAGAATGGTACCTATAATTACTATACTTCTTAGTTTCTAATTATACCTTAATTATCAAAGTCATTAGATCATAAAACAACATGAAAATATTAGTAATAATTTATGATTTATAGTATTTTTTTCAAAAAATTTATGATTGAGATTCATAAAATGAATTATTCATAAAATTTACTATCTACCAATTCAAATTTAAGCTTGTAAGAAAAAAAATATTTTAAAATCTTGTTACTTTGGTGATTTTAATTAAATATAATAAACATGTTAATTAAGACTATTTTAATCTTTGAGGGAAAATAAAAAACAAAAAGGGTAGGGATTATAAGAACAACTATTATTCATACAAAAAATTTGCACCAGAATTTGTAACTGCACCCGACACTTTAATTGCTCTTGATCAGCTAGTTCAGGAAATTTGTATAGCTCATATATATATATATAAGTTGCTATACGTTAGCATACGTTTAGGTGTCATTTATTTAAGTTTTTCAAATCTGTATTTATACCTCCTCTTACAATAGAAATGGGCGTGAATCATTTTCTTCATTCTTGATATTGTATCAGATTAACGCCTCCAAACTCCAACGAGTATTTCTTGTCTTTCCTGCGTCCGTCATGGCCACTTCTTCCTCTAACAGTGTTCTGATAGCCATCAAAGCCAACTAGCAAATTACTGCACTACTCACACAAACCAACTTCCCTTTATGGCATGCTCAATTCGAGTCTCTCCTTCTCAGCTATAACCTTTTTGGTTATGTCGACGACACTCACACCTACCCATCCCTACCGATATCGAATGATGTAGCTGCCATTTTAGCTCATCACCTTTGGTTTCGTTAGGATAAACTTAACCTAAATGCTATTCTGACTTTTGTGTCCTCAGTATTTCAGTATCCTTGCTAAATATCATGAGCTTCTATATTTTGTATGTGATGATCAGAATACCATGAAAACGTATCTCGGATATTATCACGTCTTCTTAATTTGTTAAATTGATACAGGACTTGCAAATTTTATTGGTTGAGAAGAAAAGCCTAATCAAAACTTTCATTCAATTAAAATTACATAAAATACTAGCCTTTACCTCCCGCGACGATTGCAGGGGACCGAGTTAGCCCTTAGGGCTCCATAGCTAATGTACCTTGTCTTCTGAGCCAGCAACCTGTGATTGATCTCAGAATCCATCATCATCTCAGTGCTGAATTCGAATCCGTTATTGTCATGGCCTAAAGTGGACAGGCCCCAGAGGTCAGCATCGTCCATAAAAGTCGTCGACTCAACAACCAAGGCCGTAGCCAACATGAGGAAAACCAGCCAGAACTTAGAACCCATTATGGGCATGGGAACAAACACAAGAGAGGGTCTTAAAATACGCCGACACCCTGCCCTTCCAAATAGAGGAGGGGAAGAGAAGGATACACAAAAAGAAAAGATGGGATGGTTTTCAGCTTGCTGGGATAAAAGAAGGGAGGGATGGAGGTAGGAGGTGAAGGGTAAGATTTGTGGTTGTGAATTTGGGGGGAAGGGTGTCCGTTTCATACTCCTTGTTTTTATGCAAAGATCTGTTGACTTTAGGTTTTTCTTTCTATAGTTTAGGATTTGTGTTGTTGGCAACCCTTTTATTAGAAACCAATCTTTGTTGTTTTTGACTGTCTATTATTAGTAATTTGGATCTCCTTTTTCTGTCCTCACCAATTTGCCCGTTCACAGTGATGCTGGATGGAGACTTGAGAGAGAGGGTTAAGCTAGTTTTATGTGTCCCATGCATTGCATTACCCATCGGAAGTTGCTAAGAATGGAGGGTATGAGAGGCATGGTGTACAAGACTCACAAATAAAATTAAACAAGACGAAAATATGTTTAGTCCACATGAAACTTTGGAAGCAGCATGCCTGCTGCTGCTGTACACTTTTGTACCTGTCCCTGCATAGATCGGCTGTTCAAGCTAGTACCGGTTGGACTGCGCTAACACCTTAATTCTTGGGCTATATGCAAGCTATTGAGTCCACTTTCCGGGAATTAACAAACCAAAAATACAGAACTCAGATCATAATCTTCTTAACTCGTAAGGTGAAGCCATCATCTTTTAATGATAAGAGCATTTTACATTTGTTCGATTTGCACAATCAAAACAGATAATATTTTCTTACGGAATATTTAATAGTGTTAAAAAAATAAAGAATAAACAGTAACATACATATTTTAAACAAAATTTAAAAGAAATTCGTACCTTTTGCTATGTATATATTTTTTCAATCTTTAAAATACAAGATGAATCTATTTCTAAAAGAAAAGGTGAAAATAGTAAAGGACACTAGAAAATTTAAATGTTATAAAAAACTAAGAGACTAAACTAAGACTCAAAAAGTATTAAGAGATTCTTATGAACATTGAATATATATAATTATCGATTTTATAATATTTTCTCTTAAATGATCATTTATTAAAAATATGTTTCATTAAAACCTTACAATGAAAAATCCAATGGGAAAACATCTAAGCGAAAGAAAAAGAGTACAGTATTTTTGTATGATTTTTGAATATTTTAGAATTTCATAGAAAATTTAATATAGATACTTCAAGATCCATATTTGAATAATTAAGGATTCATTAAAATATCAAATTACCTCATTAAAACCTTGCAAAGTAAAATCCAATGGGAAAAACCTAAGCGAAGAAAAAAGGAATACAATTTGCAATAACTTTACTTCAAAAGTATATGTCTTATGATAAATCTTTAAGATAATATATTTTAATATTATAGATAAGCTTCTCGAAAGTTAACGTTGGTAAAGACTTCATAAATAAATATGCTCAATTGTCACTTAACCTGATTTGCTTGATATTAATTTCCTTTTTTATAGAAGCTCGTAAGTATAAAAGAACTTTGATGAGATATGTTTTATTTTGTCTTCTTTAATATCTTAAGTGATTTGTCTCCTTTAATATCTTAAGTGATTGACAATCTATTTTTTTTGTTTTATGTGCTGGAATTGAACTTAGCCACATATATTCTTGATCGACTTGTTTCATGGATTGCAATAATTTTCTAATGATTTAACAAAGTAGCTATTAATATTTGTTTGACAGATCTTTAAGAAATTACAATACTTTCATAGGTAAAATAGATGACCTGTTTGTGATCTCCCTTAGTGGGGATTAGAGAGATAACATGCATTGCATATCCAATCAATTGTGAATTTGATCCCCTATAAAATAACCCTATTTTCATTGCTCCACAAAGCGAAATATATGTTTGTCCCCATTCCAAAGTCTTTTTTATGAGACCAATAAATTAAATTGATTGTAAAAGTTATATCTGGTCTTGTACAATTTACAAAATACATGAGTGCTCCAACAACACTAAGATATGGTACTTCTGACCAAGAATTTCTTCATCCTCTTCTAACAGTTGAAAGGGGTATTTCTTTGCATCAAGTGATCAAACAACCATTAATGTACTAAAAGGATGAGCATTGTTCAACGAAAGTGCTTCAAAACCTTTTCTGTATATGTCGATTGATGAATAAATATTTCATTTGAAAGATTAATCTGTAAACCAAGATAAAATTTTATCTTTTCGGGATCTTTCATCTTTCAAATAGGTTGCAGTTTTTATGAGCTCTTCAGGAGTACCAACAAGATTTAAATCACTAATATATATAGCAACAATAACAAATTTGGATGTGGTTTTCTTAATAAAGATGTATGGGCAAATCTCATTATTCTCAAACCCTTTTTTCTAGTGGGTATTCATTAAGACAATTATACCACATTCAACTAGATTGCTTTAACCCATATAAAATTTTTTATAGTTTAATAGAATAAACACTTTTGGGTTTACCATAAAAAGCTTCAAGCATTTTGAATCCTTTAGGGATTTTTAGATAGATATCTTTATATAATGTTTCATATAGATATGTTGTAATTAAATCCATTAAACGCATATTTAAAGTTTTTGAAACTACTAAACCAATTAAGAATCTAAAAGTGATTGTATCCATAACTAGAGAATAAGTTTTCTCATAACCAATGTTAGGTCTTTATAAGAAACCTTGTGTAATAATTTGTGCAACGAGTTATGCTTTGTATTAAACAATTTCATGATTCTTATTTTGTTTTCTAACAAAAACCTATTTATATTCAACGGGCATAACATCTTTAGGTGTATGAGCTGCATGTCTAAATCCTTCATGTTTTGCAAGAGAGTTTAACTATATTTGGATTTTTTTTTTTTTTTCACATTGACCAATCATTTCTATGTTGGCATTCTTCGACAGTTTGTGGTTCAATCTCATTATCACTTCTAGTGATGTCAAAAGCAACTTTAAATGCAAATACATTATTTATGATAATTTTATTTTGATTTAAACTCTCTTATATGTAAACATAGTTTATGAAGATCTCATTATTTTCAGGTATATGGATCTTTTCAAGAGATGCCTTTTCAGGAGATCGCTCTTCAGCAAGATCAATATTTGGATATGATTTTCTTTTCAAGAAATGCCTTTTCAGGAGATCGCTCTTCAGCAAGATCAATATTTAGAGATGATTTTAACATAATATTTATCGTATATTTTATAGATGAGGAATCTTCAATAGTATCATCATCTATTTGTTGTAATTTTTATTTTCTATTATTTTTGTTCTTAGCACTAACAGGTCTTCCACGTTTCTGATGTGGTATAGATTAATTTACTGATATATTGTTGTTTTTTCCTTTAGAAATTTTAATTCTAAATGGAGCATTTACAACTAAAATATGGGATTTAACCACTTTTTTCCTGATGTTGAAAACTTTTAATAATTGATTTGTAATATTTTATAAATGAATAATCTTTTAAACTTCAAGTTTACATAGATTTGTTCTTGGATCAAAATAAGATAACTTTGGATTATTCCATGTAATTTTTTTCCGTACTTCATACACTAACTTTTCTTTCCTTAATGATTGGAACATGTTCTCATTAAAATAACACTCTTCAAAACATGCCTTAAAAATATTATCAGTTAATGGTTCAAGGAATCTAATAATATATAAAGAATCAAAACCAACTTAAATTGTTATTCTACATTATGGATTCATTTTAGTCCTTTATGGAAGTGCTATAGATACATAAATCGTATAACTAAAAGTTCATAGATGAAATTATTTGGTAGTATACCAAAAACAAATTGCAAAGGAGAATATTTATGGTAAATACTTGGTCTAATTCTAATCAATAATGCAACATATAATATAACATATCCCCAAATAGATATAGACAATTTTGATTTTATAAGTAGTAGTCTAGCAATTAATTAAAAGTGCTTTATAAATGATTATGCTAAACTATTTTAAGTATGTATATAGGCAACATGATGTTCGACATCAATTCCAATAAAAATACAAAAATTACCAAATGCATAAGTAAACTCAACAGTATTATGTAATTGAATTTTCTTAATTGGATAATCATAAAATTGCATCCTAGTATGATAATCTATGTTATTAATCCAGCAAATATAACATTTTAACTAGAAAACAAATAAATATGTGATCATTTACTTGATGCATCAATCAATACTATAAAATATCCAAAAGGTCCTGCATGGTGGATGAATAGGTCCACCTATATCTTCTTGAATTTTTTTAGGAAAATATGATGATTCTATAACAACCTTTTATGGATATGGTTTGATAATTAATTTACTTTGAGAATATACAACACATGTATTTTCACTTGGTAAAAGAATCTTCAGGTTTTTTAAGAGATGTCCATGTTAGTTTTCAATAATTCATCGCATCATTATTCATCCTGGATATCCAAATCAGTCATGCCAAAGCATAAATATTTTTAGGTTAGAACACTTTTGGTGTATCACAATATTTATTTTAATAGATTTCATGATTATATAATAAATTCTAGAAGAGAGAGCAAATAATTTTTCAAGTACAAGCTTTTAGCCTGAAATACGTGAAATAATATAAATATATTCTTTTTTGTCTTTATCTATTGTTTCAATATGATAACTATTAACAAGTATATCTTTAAAAGTGAGTAAATTTCTTTTGAACTCAGGTGAATATAATGCATATTTGATGTCAAGTTTTGTGTTATTTGGTAAGAAAATATTAGCTCTTCTGAAGCCTTTAATCATGTTTAATGGACCTAATATTTTAGTGACATTAGCTTTGGTTAATGTCAAATATTTTTTCCTTGAGAATTGTGTGCATTGTTGCATTGTCTATAAAACATAAATCTCCATCATGAAAAGTCATGCCTCTATTAAAATATAATTAAATTTTATTATTTAATTGAAATAAAATTTGCTATTTGTTTTATCTGGGTTTTTAAAGAAATAAAAAATATTAAGATAACTATTAACATCAAGATTATAACCTTTAAAATCATCTTTATGAATACAATTAATTTCAACTGCATTTTGTTTCAAAGAGGCCTTATATAAATCTTTAAAATATTTTGGTATGCGACAAATACGAGATCAATGACCATGCATACTACACCTATAACACTTATCTTCAAGTTTATGCAAATTCTTGTTATTTTCTTGTTTAGGTTCATTCTATCCCCACTTCTGATGGTATGTTGGGTTGCCTTTTAAATGATTATCTCTTATTATTTTCCACTTATTTTTTTATATCTATATCTATAGTTCTTTCTTATTTTTTGGACAAAGAACGTTCATTTCAGAGAATAGTTTGGAACCTGTAGGATGAGATTGATGATTTTTCATCAAAAAACTCATTATTTTGCTCAGCCACAAGAAGACTTGAGATTATGTTTTCTATATTGTTATTGCAAGATAATATTTAAAGTATGAAAAGTAAATAATGTTTTTTTCTAACATTTGATTTTTTATGATATTTTCACTGCATAATTTCAGTTATGGGATAATTTCAAAAAGAATTGAATTATATTGACTAACCGATCTAAAATCTTGCAACCTCAGGTGTACCAAATTATAACAAGCTTGAGAAAGTATGATAAACTTTTAGTGGTCATATCTTTTTTTTAGAGTTTATCACAGAATAAGGGAATTTTTTATTATAAGATATTTAACTTTTAATCATTCATGGAGATGATGGTGAATAAAAATCATTGCTTTTGTGTGATTTTGCAAGGATGTGCTATTTTCTTATTTGATGGTCTTTCCAAGATTTATAGCTTCTAGATGCATCTTAGTGTCAAAGATCCATGATAAAAAAAAATATTTACAGATATATAAAGAGCAGTAAATTTAAGTTTCTTTAGATTTAACATTATATATATAAAAGAAAAAAATCATTCTTTTAAAGTTGCTATTTAGTTAGTTCTTTACAAATAGTAATTCTTCATGAACTTACAATACTAGATATTTAGTTCTTTACAAATAGTAGTTCTTTAAGAACTATATTTGATTTATTTAATTCTTCATGAACTTACAATACTAGATCTTCAAGAACTTTAAATATTAATAAATAAAAAGAAAGAAAATTTGTCAAAGGAAGTAAGTTACATAATCAAATATTTTCCATAAAGTATAAACAATGATAAAAAAATAATTGAAATTGACATAAGTCACATAACACAAGAGTTCATGCATATTAAGAATTCAATATAAATTAAGTAGAGTGATTGCATTAATACCATATTTTAAAAAATAAAAAATAAGTAAATATATATATATATATTCAGAATAAAACTTACATATTTTAAAAAATAAAAAAATAAGTAAATATATATATATATATATATATTCAGAATAAAACTTAAATAAGTAAATATAAATATATATATTCAGAATAAAACTTAAAGAGAAATTCATATTTTTTTGTATATATATTTTTTTCAATTCTTAGAATATAAAACAAATAGTTTATTTATAATAAATAAAATAAAAATATTAAAGGGCACTAAAAAATTCAAATACCGTGCAAAATTAAAAAACTAAACCTAAAAGTTATGAAATTTAAAAGATTTGGAGGTACATTCATTATATATAATTCAACATATATATAATTATAGATTTTATAACAAATATGCTTATCCAATGTTCTTCTTCTTCTATTTCTTCTGGGTGAACGTATCATTTTTCTTTTGACATTGTTAAAATTGGACTGTCATAAGTGGACTTTGAACATCACATTGAAGCTTTTATTCCACAGGTCACATCCCCGTAGTCTATTTTACGAGAAAAAGGTACTAAAAATAAAACAAAATACATGTTTGGGTTAGTGATTTTTCAATTTTTTTATTTTAAAATATATTAATTTGTTTTTTAAATTTTCACTTCAAAACAAATTCCAAAAAGACTAACCATGCAGTCTCACACGGAATTACAACATTCTAAATTCAAAAGTTGTAAATTTCTCGTAACTTGCACTTGTAGCCTTTCCCCCTCGACAGCATGACGCGTCTAACAAAATAATAAAAAAAGAAACCAAAAAAATCCACCTGAAGCCATTAATGAGCTTTGAATTTGACAGTTGAAATCACGAGACCAAACATTAACTATGGAGATTGCAGACCAATGTCCACGTGACAGAAAATGTTAATTTCCAGAATTAACGGTGAGATTTTCCCATCAGCTGTACATATTCCCAATGGGTCCCAGGAGTCATGTAGCAGGTGTATCGTGATTCATGCGTACACGACTTGCTTCATGGAAGCTTCCCTTATCCAAAGGTCACCTTGACTGCTGACTCGTCTACTTTCTATTTTTTATCCAATATATATATATATATATATATATTGAATGAGAGAGAGAGTAATTCTAATTTATCGGTAAAGAAAGGGTCTATCATGCAAGGAGGGGCAAAGATAGGAAATTATTTTAGAGGGGTAAAGATTAGGAAAGTCTTTTTAGGAGGACTAAAACTTAAATTTTATTAATTTTGGCTCTAAAGTTTTAAATTCTTCAAAGAAAAACGTTTTCTTTTCTTTTTTTTCTTAAATCAGGGGCAGAGCCCCTTCCATCGTTCTTTTGGCTCCCCCCAGCATGCCAATAACATTAAACAAAACTTGATACAAGAAATGTTTTCTTATTAATATGTAAGGAGTAAGCTATAATATGATTTAATAAAATATTTAATTAATATTCTTAATTTAATTCAATAATTATTCTATTTTAATATTTATTTATAACTTAATTTTTTCATTACTCAGACACCCGCATACCATAGATTCCTAATAACTATAATACTAAATCATGACTTCTAAACATTAATAATAATTTTATAATTAAACTCAAAAAAAAAATTTTAACACATAACAGCTCACACAAAAGGCACAATAAAAAACCTCTACCATCGTCAAACGACATCACGCCGGCTCACATCCTGTGACAACTATAAGAATTGCAATATTAAGTCCTTATTTAGACAAGAATTTTATACCTACTTGAACTAATTTTATATAGATGTAGTTATATCTTTCAATGGGGGTGTATAGAGTTTTTTTTAAAAAAACTGTATAGAATTTTGAAAAAAAATAATCTAATGGTTTCATATTCATTGAAGAGAGGAACATCATGTTTAATTTCAATGGTATAATCCATTTTTTCAAAGAAATTGAACCTATTATGGTCATGTTATTCTTTTTAAGCATTAGTTAGGATTTTTCAATTATCGATGATTTTACTAAAATTCTCAATATTTATTTTTTTGGTTAATCACTCCATTATAGGTAATATAAGTAATCTATAAAGAAGAAAGAAAAAATATTTTTTTTAATATTTATTTATAAATTAATCCTTTCATTAGTTGCTATTCATTTTTTTTTAAATAAATGTCATTCATTTTTATAAATAGAGGTAAAAGTGGATTGATAAAAGGGTCAACTCCAACAAATGGATG
>NW_011499874.1:1014251-1068845 GCF_000495115.2 Populus euphratica | reverse complement strand
CCTCCTTTATATAATATATAAACAATGAATGAGCTTATGTGTACCCCAAATCTTTTAGAGTTCTACTAGATCATCACTTCCTTTATGTTGTAAGTTGGATCTATTTTTTAATGTAAAAAAAATATTTCAGTGTTATTAATATTTTTATAGCAAAATAATAAAATTAAACAATATAGAGATTGACCTCATATGACCTAGTCGACTTGATAAATTTAAAGACAACCCAAATGGACAATAAAAATGCAATTTGATTTTAAAAAAATTAAGAAGACATTTAAAAAAAAACATATTCAACAAAAACATATTATATTAACTTAGATTGACTTGGGTTAACCTGTCAAATCTTGTTCCTTTATCATAAGACCATAATAAACCTATAGAAAACAAATAAAAAAAATTATTAAATTCAATTCTCAATCAATCAAACGTTGAAGGATATAATTTAAAACCAGATTCAACTAAAAAAATGAGTCAAGTCAACTCGGTCATAAGACCGAGACAACTTTATAAAAAGTAAATCGAAATAAATTATGAAATTCAATTCTCAATCAACTCAATGTTGAAGGATAAAAAAAAAAACATAAGAACACCTGAGTAAACTGACCAAACCTATGACCCAAGTTATAAGACTGAGATAATCTCATAAAATAAAAATCAAAACAAATTATAAAACCTAATTCCTAATTAATCCAATATTAAAGGCTGCAATCCAAAAATATTCAATTAAAAAAAAACTCGAGTCAACCGGCCTAAATTATGACCTGAATTATCAGATTATGATAATCACATAGAAAGCAAATAAAAATAAATAAATTTCAATTCCCAATCAACCTAATTTTAAAGGATGAAATTGAAAAAAAATGAACTAAATGAATTGAGGTTAACTTGCCAAATCCGAGTCAAAACTCTAGGATAAATCCATAGAAAGTGATTCAAAAAAAATTATAAAGTTTGATTCTTAATTAACCCAATATTAAAGGATACCATAGAAAGTGATTCAAAAAAAATTATAAAGTCTGATTCTTAATTAACCCAATATTGAAGGATAAAATTAAAAAAATAATAATTAAAAAATAGACAAAAACATAACATGAGTCAACATGACTTATCTACAAAACTCGCGAACTGATTTATGAAATCAAGATAATTATATAAAAATTAAATCAAACTAATTATGAAGATTTATACCTAGTAAACTGAATATTAAATAATAAAATTAAAAAAATTAAGTAAATCAAAACTAATTATGAAGATTTATACCTAGCAAACTAAATATTAAATAATAAAATTAAAAAAATTAGAAACACAATAAAAAAGAGTCTAACTTTATATGAAAAAGCCTAATACTTTTATTATATGTTAAATATCTACAAGGGCTTTTATTATATGTTAAAGATCTGCAAGGTAATTTCAGAATTTTAGTGGGTATTTTTTGGGAACGTGGTGGTGCAAACAACCGTTCCCTTATTTTTTTTAAAAAATTATTTAAAATATATTTTTTAATATTTTTATATCATTTTAATTTATTAATGTCAAAAATAATCTTTTTTAAAAAAACTTTTATTTTGATGTATTTACTTTAAACCGTCATCTCTACTATAATCTTAATTTCAAATATACCAACTTCACTTTTATACTTTTATTTTGATGTATTTATTTTAAATCGTCATCTCTACTATAATCTCAATTTCAAATATACCAACTTCACTTTTATATGGCTAGTTTTAAGATATATTGAAGGAAACTTGACTAAAATGTAAATATAAGGATCATATATGTAATTTAATTTTGAATTGTGCTAATTACTATTCATGTGGATAATTTAACGGGGTTTATTTTTCTACGCTAAAAATTTATTTGATGGACATATCTCTTTAAATAATTTTTTTTTGTTAATCTAATGGTTGGCCTGATATATTTATTTATTTATTTATTGAGTTTAAACTTTAAAACTAATATCATAGAAATTTGTTTTCTCTAAATATTGAAAATGTTTTTTTTAAATCATATAAAAAATGATTTATTTTTAATTAATGCATAAAATACCTCAAATATATCTTTATTGTTGAATAAAAAAGAATATCATAATGTTTAGACACTTTTTTTTTAAAAGTAAGTGTTTAGACTAGAGCTAGCAGTTTAGTACTAGAATTTAGGATTCCATAAGAATTTATTCCTCATTTGAGGTGTGTATTAATTTAAAATAGTATAGGAAAAAAATTTATTTTAATTAATATGTAAGTTGCTCAAATATACGATACTATTGAATAAAAAGAATATCATATTTTTTAGACAATTAAGAAATCAAGGTTATATTTTAATTCTAATATTGTGTTTAGAATAATAACAAGGAATCAGAATTAAATTTAAATTTTTTAATATAAAGTATTTTTTAAAAAATTAAAAAAAAGCATCAATAAAATTATTATTTTATTAATGGATAGCTATTATATCAAGACGATTGTGATGGTGATAATATTAAAAAAATGATGGTAATAATATTTGTTTTATAATAACTAACACACACACACATACACACATATATATAGGACTTTTAATTTGAACCTGCTAAATATTGATATCACCTGAATTAATCACACACATATATATATATATAGGACTTCATTTGAACATGCTAAATATTGATATCACCTGAATTAATAGGGATTTTTGGATTTGATGAATAATTATTAAATTTAACAAGAAAATCATCCAAATCTAACCTAAAATGTATATTTGAATTATATAAATATATTTATAGAATATTTAGATTTTTTTTAATACTATATCATATATACATACCTTAATAATGATACATAACACGCAAACACACACATATATGAATAATATTTGTTTTATTTTTTATTTATTAATAAATAATAGTAGATAATGGATATTCATTAAATACATAAAATTCAACAAATAATTTATAAATATAGCAAATAAATAATAGACAGAAAAAAGAACATGGGAAAAAAATGCAACCCGCATACGACCGTTGCCATCCCTTTTCCTAACCTACCAGTGGGGTATGCTCAAGTGAGGTTAATAAATACTGGCTCTGTACGTGCTCATCTCCTACACAACAAAACATAAATAATATCGAGGGCCTCACAATTCAATATTTTGTCATACATGACTACACGCATATATTGACTTTTGTTAGCATATAACATGACCCCTCAACCACCCTCCAGCCCCTCGCCATTGGGCCAAAACACTCGCCGCATTTCTTATCATATGCTGGTATCATATCAAGAAAGAAAATTACCCTATGATATATATGAACATGGGAAATATTATTAACTTGTTCTATTCCATAAATTTATTTAATTTTCTCTTAATGGCTTGGCCTAGTTGAATGAATTAAGCAGTAGGGTTTGGTGTTTTTTTTTTTTTTTCAAATAGAAGAGGAGCTAGAGAGGAAGTATAATCTATGGAGAACAAGGTGGCCCCTCAAGCATAATTATTACTTTTTTGGTTTCTTTGTTTCTATTAGTGATATATCTTGACAAAGTTGCAGGACAAAACGATGGATGTAGCTTGGATTGCAAGGGATCCTTCTCATTTGGTCAAGAGAAACTGATGATTGTGATGATGGTCGTTCTTCGACTTTTTTTTTTTTTTTATTCCTCCTCTTTACTATTCTCTGATGACTTGTAAGGTAGTTTTCTATGTATAGATAATATTAGGTTACTTTTTTTTTAATATGAAAAGACAAATAATTTTTTTATTAAAAAAATTATTTCGAAATTATCTAAGAAAACACTTATTTTTATATTTATGTTTGTATTTCTTTAACTAAATAAATTATTTATTCTTCTTATTTTTATTTTTTATATTAAAATATCAATCAAATATAACCCACCTTTAAATAGACTTAATTGCAATACAATAAAGATTATTAATAAATAAAAATTAAAGGAAAAGGTGTTTGTTGTAGCATTCCTTTCATAATGCTATTCATTTGAATAATATTTTTTTAATTAATTATTGAAGATTGAATTATATAATTTTTTAAATTTATTTTTTACTAATTTATTTTAGATTTGTTATCTAGGCTATGAGTTTGATAAGTTAATTTAATTGATTTTAGTTTTTTTAATTAATTTTTTTTAATTTTATCTTTCAACATTAAATTAATAGGGAAATTGACTTCATAATTTATTTTGATTTATTTTGTATGAAGTTATCCAGTTCTTATAATTTAAAACATAGGTTTGGAATGTTAATCCTGGTGTTCCATTGTTTTTTATATTTTTTTTAATTAATTTTTGCTCCATTGTTTTTTATATTTTTTTAATTAATTTTTATTTTAATTTCATCTTTTAATACTATGTTAATCGAGAATTAAACTTGATAATTTATTTTGATTTATTTTTTATTGGTTTATTCTAGTTCCATGACCCGGGTTGTAGGATAAATTGACTTGATTTAATTTTTTAATTGATTTTTTTAATTTTATTTTTTAATATTAAAGTTATTGAAAAAAAATCATAATTTATTTTGATTAATTATTTATGGAATTATAATAATTTTATGATTTGATATATAGATAGATAGATTAACCAAATTAATATAAATTGGTTTAATATATTATTATTTTAATATTTATTTAAAAACACATATTCAATACATGTTTTTATTTAAATTATATTTTTATTTATTATCTTATTTATTTTTAAACCAAGATAATAGAGACACATCAAGTTAATTTTCACAAGATTTATTTATTAAGATATTTTTTTGCCGTTAAGAAAAGTGCAAGTACCAACAAAGACAGTCTTATAAGCAGCCACCTCTTACTTTGCCTGTTTCAGAGGCTAAACTATTCTTGCTTCTTCCTATGCCCGCGCTTCTCTCTCTCTCAAAGCTGTGTACTTTTGGGTGGTTGTTTTGGTCTCAATTTGTGCTACAAACATTGGCTCCTACTTACTAACTTTAATGGAATTTCTCTTTTGTTTGTTGTTGACTCTTTAATTTCCTCAGGTGCTCTTTTTTTTTTTTTTTTTTTTTTTTTTCTTTTTCCATTTTCAACTACTGTTCTTTCCCTTCTTTTTATGATCATTAAAGATCATAACTTTTATGCTTGTTTCTATCCAAATTTCTTGATTTGAAGTGGGTTTCTTTACTGTTTCCGCTGCTGCCTGTTCAAATTTGATTCTTGTGAGTTTGGTTTGTGCCTTATGGAATTCCCTGATTCTTGTTTTATGAATTTTTTTCCTCTTTAATTCCTCTGTAATTATTCGTAAAAAAAAAAAATCTCTTGTAGTATACTGTTGGCAAATTCTTTGTTTATTGACTGGTCGCTTAAAGTCTACAACCTGTTGGCATCAATTAATTAAGCAATTCTCACTCTTGGACTTTTATAATGTTTGCTTTCACGCATCAATTTTGAAGATGATGATCATGTTCTAGGTGGATTATATGCTTAAAAAGGTTGAGTTGTACTTCTATTCTGCTACCACTGTCAATAATTTATAATTTGCAGAAGAGTTTACATATGCCTCTTCAAGTTCTTTTAGGGTAGGCTGCATGATGTTTTAACTTTGGATGGTTTCAAAATTTTACTTCAGGAGTTTAATTCGACTTTAAGGACCGTTGATATTAGATCACTTGAGTTCTTTGTTGGAAAGTTTCTTAATATTTTCAATCAAGTCTGAATGCTTTGGAGAACATAATTCTTGATGAATGTCCACTTAGGTTTTTGTTTAAGTCCAGGTTGCTTGTTATAGGGAATTTCTCTCTCTTTCTCTTTGTTTTTTTTTTATTTTTTGCTAATCACTACTCAACATGATATCTGTTTTGGTTTGCAATGTGTTACCATCTTCAACATTTTGATTTTGATTGCCATTATAATTACTTAGGGGTATCTCAGGACATTTCACTTCTATCATATATTTCCGTAGAGAGATTGTTAGTTGAATTCATTGGGGGCCTTTGCACGAGCTGTATCCATGCTAAATATCATGAGCTTCGATATTTTGTATGTGATGACTAGAATACCATGAAAACGTATCTGGGATATTATCACGTCTTTCAAATTAGAATTTCAGGGTTTATTTTGTTCTCTTACATTTCCCTCTACATTGTCTGATAAATGGCAGGTCAGGAAATTCTTTTTCTGCCAGTCATGGATACTAATTCACATCTTACCGATCAGAAAGAAAAACCAAGTCTTTTCGTTGAGGTAAATTTTGCAACTTCATGCTTGTGTGTTATTCATCGCCTTTTAAAATGAAATTCATGTTCTTCCATTATTGACTCTTGAAATCGTGGTGGTTTAGGTTGCTCACTTAGAAAAACAGCTGTGGGCATTAATCCATACAAAAGGTCTATTGGACTCCAATGTTCAAGACTTGTACCGAAAAATCTGCTCTGGTTATGAGAAAATAATCCTTAGTGATCACAAACTGGGGGGCCTTCAAGATACTGAATATTCTTTGTGGAAGCTTCACTACAGACATATTGATGAATATCGTAAAAGAATGAAGAGAAATTCTGCTAATGGAGACACTACAATATCTGCGACACCACAGAGTGTGGTTGCTGCACAGAGAAGCAGTGACAACCATGTAGTTGGATTTAAGTCATTTCTGTCTGAAGCAACTGAATTTTACCAAAATCTAATCTTCAAAATCAAAGGATATTATGGTCTCCCTGAAGATTTTTCCTTCCTTAGAAGTGGTGGCAACTCTGCTTCTGTTGAGCCAAAGAAAATGCAGAAACTTCAATTTTTATGCCATCGCTTTTTAGTTTGTCTTGGGGATTTTGCTAGATACAGAGAACAATGTGAAAAATCTGACGCACAGAATCACAATTGGTCAGTTGCAGTCGCACATTACTTGGAAGCAACAATAATTTGGCCAGACAGTGGAAACCCCCAAAATCAGGTATATTCATGCTACTTCCTTGTTATGATATCAGTGGGGAAACTTAGAAAATGTCCTCAGTCTTGAGAGCTCATGGCTTTTAGAACTTTTTATGCTCATAAAAGCTACTGTCCTGGTTTCTATATATATGCATATAACAGACTATGTTCATTTTTAGTTGGCAGTGTTGGCAATGTATGTTGGTGATGAGTTCCTTGCTTTGTATCACTGCATAAGAAGTTTAGCTGTTAAAGATCCTTTCCCTGATGCATGGAACAACCTTATTTTACTGTTTGAAAGAGTAAGACTCAAGCTCATGTTCCTATTTTCTTTTTTCTTTTTCTTCTAAATACTATCACCTACGTTGCTGTTGCTGCCGATTTTTTTTTTTCTTGGCAGTTCTCAGTTGGTTTCTGTGGTCTTTCAGAACAGGGCATCCCATTTGCAATACCTTTCCAGCGAGGCCAGCTTTGATTTCTTGCAACCATCTGAATGTAACGTCCAGACTAAAGTACAATCAACTAATGATTTGTTGAATTGCAAGCCTTTGAAAGCTGAAGATGAAGGCTCAAGGGAGACAAATTTATGGTCTCTTATCATTAGAACAATAAGTTTCTTATTCATTACAGACAGGTACTCCTTGAAGAACATTTTGCTTCTACTAAACAGGTTTTGGATTCCTGTCTAGATTTACTTATGTAATCATCTTTAATGACTCGTTCTTAATCTGTTATGTGTAGCATGTGCTATGATGTCTTCTGGTTCCTACAGTAAATTTTGACCACTGGTAAAATTCTTGATATCTATCCGGAGTGGTCACCTTGATAACTGTTATGTTATCATCTTTTATAAAAGTGAACGTTTGTCTTAGGTTGAGCTTCTGAGAGTTAATGATCTTTTAGTGGATTAACAAAGAACATGAAAAGAGGGTGTGAGAATTTTTAATAGTCATTACCATAAATTCCTAGCCAACAAAATAAATGTTTATGTTTGAAATTTTGGACAGAGAAACTAAAACTGTTATTCTTATCACGAGGATTATCAGCTGAACAGGATCAATGCATCCTTTCTTCTGAAATATGCTGTCACTTTTCTAATTCAAGTTTTTGTTATCATATGCATTGCATGCTGCAAGTACCACTTCCACCATATGGCATGCTGATCTGAATTTTTGCTAACTTCTTCATAATATTATCATCTTATGAACTCCTTACTTTACATAAGATGGTTGTATACATTACTAATTGCTTATACAATGTGTGGCAGTTTTGAGGATTTTCCTTGTACTTTTGCATCTACTATTAAAGAGGTCGATGTGTTGATGGCACTAGATGATGCAAAGCTAGAAGCTGCAATGGAGTCATATCAGCATATGAATTCAGCCAGGACTGGTCCTTTTAGAACCCTTCAATGTGTCTCAGTATTCATCTTTGTCATTGAGAATCTAATAGATAGCCCGGACAGAAAAGATTCAAAGGATAGAACTGAAGCACAGCAGCTTGTGTTAGCACAAGCTGCATTGACTGCTTCGTTCATCTTCATGGGACGCCTTATTGGTAGATGTTTGAAGGTAGTTTTGTTGGACTCGTGCCCACTTTTACCAGCTTTACTCATTTTCGTGGAGTGGTTGGCGAGTATTCTTGATGAACTAGAAACATATGGATCTGATGATAAAAGTACAAGCGCCATATCTTATTTTTTTGGTGAGTTTCTTGAACTTCTGAAGCGGTTTGGTGTTGATAGTAGTGAATACGAGCCTCCATGCAGCGTTGCCCTTTGGGAAGACTATGAGTTGAGAGGCTTTGCACCATTAGCTCATTCACAGGTGCCATTGGACTTTGCAAATCATTGGGGACACAGAAACAGTTACAAAAATGGAACTCAATACCGTGCTAACCGCATTATTAATGCTGCTATAAAGATCGCAGACAGATCAAACAGTAATCACAAGTGGATCTTCTATGATAAATCTGGAAGAAATTTTTCTGTTGGAGGATCAGATAAATTTCCAGACAGGAAAGAGTCTGAAAAGACAGGGTCTGCTACTGCTGCTGTTCAAGAGAAAGTGCCAGATCAGCAAATTTTCCATTTTACAGAAAAAAGTGAGAAAGCTATTCTCGAGGAGAAACCAAGTGGCCCTTTCGTGAATGGAAAATCTGTTTCCTTGGAAGAGGAAGAAGTAATTCTCTTCAAGCCTCTCACAAGATACAATTCTGCACCACTTTATAGCTCTATCACCTCTAATGATCAAACACCTTCTGAAGACGCTGGGGACAAAATTGCACCTGCCGATGAATGCTTGCGACGTGCTACATCACTACTAATAGCACAATACCAGGGCCAGGGTGATCCTTCGGCATTCCATTCTGACCTCACTAATTTCAGGTGCAACAAGCCAATGAAAAAGCAGGAGCCTCTTGTAAAGGATACAGTAGAACACCTGCTTTCAGAAGCCTCTATCTCTCATTGGACTCCCCCTCACAGCACCTCCATTTCTGCTGGGCCTCCCTCACTCAATGCCTGGGTCCTCAATAGAGGTTTGAGCAATGAAAGGGTGAAAGGTAAAAGTGACACGAGTAAACATAGCTTGGCACCTATTCAGGAAATAGCTTCAGCATCCATGAATGATCTCTGTATCAGTGAAACTGACTCTGTAATTAGTTTGGGGCATGAATCCATGACCCCACATCACTCTTTTCATCCTTATTCAGCTCCAGTGCCTTCTGCCCCATTTCTTCCAGATGATGCTGTGCCGCTAAATGGCAGTCAATCTACTTTCACTGACTACAATAGCACAGGAACCATCAACAGAACGAATTCTAATTATTTTGAGACACCTCAAGTGAGTGGCTATTTGAATTGGACTGGTTCTCATCAACCACTTGATTATGGTCCTGGAATTCCAGGATTCATGGATGCATACACACCGGTGCGTAGAATGACTTCTTCTGAATGGCTTCGTCAGTACAGGGAAAGTCAGAATCTCGAGCGAAGCACTAGTCACTTATGGCCAGTTCATTCGTATGCCATTGGGAACACTGGAAACTTCCATGACATGTCCAGCTCAGGTCTTTTCGATCAGTGGGGAATTCCTTGGGCTTCTAACCAATTGATTTATGAAGGGAGCCCTCCATTGCATCCAGGTTTTTCTCCTGTTTATGAAACTGTCGATCAAAGGAACAAATTCATTTATGGTTACCAAAGACCGAGCCCTTATGGATGTGGTGTCACGAATGAGCCAGAGCCACTCTTGCAGTATCTCAAGGAGAAAGAATGGTTGCTTCAGCAGGATCCGACATTGAGAGGTCCTACGTATATGGGAAGTTGAAACTGTCATACAAAACAGTCAATATGAGCACTGAACATGGCTGCATACCTTTGTCGGAGCTGCAGTCAGCATATTAATGATGCATAGGCCGCAACTGTGATTTGTTAGTTGTTAGCATTTATGTGTCCCTGTGTATGTATATGCATATATTTAGCCATTCCTCCAAAAGAAGAATAGCTATAAGAAAGTGTGCAGAAAAATTTCAGCCGTGTAGGAATCGTATATGTATAGTTTGTCAAAATTGACATGTTGTATCAGTATCAGATAGTATCTGCCCTGTTATATATACAGGGCGGTAAAGAGAATGCTCTGAAACTTTTAACTTAAGAATTCATTGCAATTGTTAACCTGCAAAGATTATATCGATCTGCTTTCGTGCTGTTTTTATCACTGATTTTAGAGAACAGCCCTCGACAAAGCTCAAAATGCAGGGCTGAGACATGATATCAGCGACCTAGCAAAGACTCAAAAACATCGATAACTTCAAATAGGGAACCCATCTATGATGTGACTTTCAATCACACCCCCAACTATTGATTTAATTACAGCAGAGCTAACATATGGAGGGAAAATGGACACATTTTATACATTGCTAGATTAATTTGGGTATAATTGAAAGTTTTAACATCGTACAAATGCATCTGCTGAGATTTAAGGACCTTATTAATCGACTTCGTAGTTTCTAAATTAGAAGTTCATGATTCATCAAACATTTTTAGAACTGACAATAATTATGCTTCAAGTTTAGATTTATTAATATGTATCACTGTCACTTGTGTCTTTCAAGCAGGGTTCTCAATTCTATTTCAGTAAAAAAAAAAAAAATTAATTGGAAAGAAATATTTTGGTTTTAGATTATTTCAGCATTTTGTTTGGGATAATATATATATATATATATATAATTTTCAACAAACATAATTCAAATTTAAAATAAATTAATTATAAATTATATAATATAAATACAATGACAAATAAATATAATTTTAAAATTTAAAATATTTCTAAATAGTTAAAATTAAATATAACTTTAACTTAAACTTAAAGTAATTCAACACTTTTTTTATGTAAAAAACCAGAGGCTATTTGCCAATTCTTATTGGATTTCGGTTGTTCTTAACAGCAATGACTGTTCATACAAGTCTTTGGAAACAAAATACTAATTTGATTTAAAAGTTTTTTGAACCTGAAATGTGAAATGAAATTGGAGCATTTTAGTTAAAATTTATCTAGAAAATCCAGAACATATCGAGATTTAAGATAAAGTAAAAACTATTTTTTTTATTTTTTAAAATTAATATAAAATAATTTAACTATTCAGAAAAAAAACAAAACATAACGTAACAAAATAAAATTAACAACCTTAGCAAGTACTTGCGTTGCCTGCATTCCCATTCCATAGTTAATCCTTGGAACTTTCAGACACATTGCTTAAAGTATTGCATAATATTGTGTTAACGAAAAATATTTTTAATTTAAAAATATATTAAAATAATATATATATATATGTATATTATTTTTTAAAATTTATTTTTGATATTAATATATTAAAATTATTAACAAATATAAAAAAATAATTTTTTTAAGATGCGCACCAGTGAAGTAAAAAAAACTAACCAAATTCAATGATGTTATATATTTTAAAACGTTTTTCTTTTAATATATTAATGTTTATATACAGAAGAACACAGAAAACACTTTCTTCCTCTTAACTTATTTTTTTTCTTTGACTTAAAAGGTGAATTCCTTTTCTATTAATCAGTTTTCTATCAAATATGAGAGGAAAACAGGAAAACACTTTTGGGGCTAAGGGAGAACAATATTGAGCCATGATATTGTGCCAAAGAACTGTTTGACACGAATCCAAACAGCCTTAGCTTATTAGCCCAGTTCAAAGTATTCAACTTTCAAGTTCGTGTATCCTCTCCCTTTCCCTCCCTCCCTCCCTCTCTCTCTGTAAGGAATTAAAAATCTCAGATCTCAAAAAACCCAGATCGATATGGAGAAAGACAAACAATCAGACATATCTTCAGCACAAGCAGTCTTATTTGGAGCATTAGCACCTGGGGTTAACGTATGCTGTACTATTATTATCGCCGTAACATTGTTACATTACTATGCAATCATATTGACCTTTTTTTTGTCGTCGTTCGAATTTCAGGGACCAACATGGAACACATTGAAATCAGCATTTTTGCTGTTGGGTTTGTGTCTTGCTATGATGCTTGTCTTAGCTTTCTCTTCCAGCGACTCTTCTTTGGTAATTCATGTTGGGTTTCTTGTAACAATCACAGCTACCCTCTTCTTGCTTCTTAGCTGGTAATCTATTTCTTTTCTTAAAAATATCCTAACTTTGTTGAATTGAAACATGAGTTATTGTTTCTTATATCGATTTGCTTTTGATTTTGGGACTTCTGTTTAGAGTACGCATAAGACCATTGTTTTGTTTTATTTTTTTGTATATGATTCCTTAAAAATGATTATTGCTTAAGCTTTTAATATTTATCTATGTTTGTTTTTTGCATCTTGATCCAGTTAGTTTTGCCAGGCCTCCAATTCTAACCTAACCTATCCTTTTTTTTCTTTTTTTTTTAACCAGCAATAAAATTTGTAGTATATTTTCGCAAGCTTCACTATAATTTTCCTTAACAATGGTTTATGGTGGTCAGTAAAATCTAGTATCTATTGGTAAGGAATGTAATTGTTGCAAGGTCCCTTGTGGGATAAGGCAGTTGATATAGGTTGTTGATAAAATCACCATGGGAATGGAGCCTTGTAAGGTCCCTTATGGGATAAGGTAGTTGATATAGGTTGTTGATAAAACCACCATAGGAATGGAGCCCCTTCGCTAGACCTTAGATGATTGGATTATTCGTTTATATGGTTTGTGACAATTTATTGTGTATGAACATCAGTGTTGGGCTCTGGAAGCATGACTTTGGTTGTGCAATGCATCTGATTTTCCCACCTGGTCTGTTTGAAGCATGATTGTTAAGTATTGAATCTTCGATGTATTGTCAAAAAAGTGTCATCAGGGATGAAAAACACATCTTTAAGCTAAAGGGTATAGAGATCTGCTGCATACATGTCATTTATAAAATTAAAATGCATGAATATATCAACATGGCATATCTGTTGCCCCATTTCTTTCCTGCACAAAGAGTATCTTGCCTAAAAAAATAGTTGGCCTGCAAATCTGTGCATCCCAAACATCTCTCTGTCTTCTTTAGGGTTTGAGGAAATGGTGCTTGCTATGCCTTCTGGATTCTACGACCTGTGCAGTATTGTGTTTGCATCTAACAACCCATATGGTGTCAAGTGATGGCTATAACACATGATTTTGAATAGAAATTGATTACTCTTTACTCAGGATTGCTAGTTCCTTGCTTGGAAGTAGATTAATTGAATTCATTCTATATGCACTGTCTTTATGCAGTCGAAACTGCTCACAGCAGTAGTTTTCTAGAAGAGGTTAAAAAAAACTAGAAAGATTTGCACTATCCCCTGATTGATGTTTTAAACTGGCTCTAGTTGGAAAGCGCTCTGGAACTCCAATTGTACCGCCTTAAAACTGTGTTATAAAATCATGGGTATGGGTTTTCTATCCAATAACTGTTTGCAGCTGGGGCACAGCATCTGTTTGGTGCATGGATTTTTTATGCACCTCATGTGCTAGTGGATCTATCTGAAAATCAAATGCTGATCCTTGCATGTTGGAATAAGAGGGCTTTCATCATCTGAGTTTTCTTATGGGCTTTTAGTGATTTCTTGATTCCGTGTAATTTAGCTGCCTAGATCGCCATTTGATTTGACTCCAGGATGTTACATGCACGCTCTAAGTAGCAAGCAAGGTTTTCACTTGGGTGAGTTGATGGTGGTGCTTCTAAAGTGTCATTCGGGGCATTTACCCTTTATACACGGGCATGATTTAAATATGCTAAGAAGGAAGACCATGAAGTTATGCTCGTTTCATTATGACCTCTATGGAATTAATCTTTGGGATGTAGTTGATTAGCCTCTCCTATTTGAAAAACCACCCTAATGAGCAAAATCATTTTTCAAATGTAGCTGATAAGACATTTTCAAGTTGTAAGCTTTCTAAAGCAGTTACATTCATGTGCAGGTTTCTTTCACAGACGGGTCTGGTTTCAATTGAACATCAAATGCGAGAAATGGATTTGGTGCCAAAAGATCAGGGAGCGAAGCACAAAGAGACGTGATGTTTTTCTTAATATATATATCACATTAGAATTGAAGACATAACAAAGAAAGATATTTCAAGACTTCATCACCATCTAAAGGAGAAGATGGTTACAATATTCTCTACATTCATTCAGAGAGAAATGAGAAGAAAAGAGTGAAGGAACAGCAGTCAAAGCATCACGGGTCTCAGCCCATGATTTCATGTGGAAATCTCGTCAGCCATCTTTGCTGCTATCATGTACTTCCTTCTTCTCCTTATCTTTGTTTTTTTTGGACTTGATGAAGCAGAAACATGAGCAACATGGCAAATGAAACAAGAACTTCATCTCTTTCAAGTTAATGTGATTTCAGTTTTTGGAAAACCCGGTATATATATTATCCTAAACAGGAGCTCCTGCCCTGTTTTTTAAACCTTTATTTTATTCATTTATTATCCCTCTGGATGCCATTCCTATCTTTACAGATGTAAAGATGCTTAACTTCAATTTCATATCGATGGCCATTGGTTTCTTATACTTCTTTATTTGGGTCATGTTGCATCAAGAAAAAGAGAGGGATTCGACTTGCAATGCCTTTCTTCAAAGAAATGCTTTCTAGGTTACAATCTTGATTTGGAATGGGTTTACGGTTTTGATTCCACTAAAGGGTGGAACAATCTAGGGGTTAACTCCTAAACGAATGATGATTATTGGATAAATGTCATCTGATGCTGTCAATGAAGTTTTTGTAATCATGTTTCGGTCGGAGTGTGTTTTTTTTTTTTTTAATTATTTTTTTATGTTTTTAAATTGTTTTATTGTTGTAAATATCAAAAATAATTTAAAAAATAAAAAAATATTATTTTAATGTATTTTTAACTGAAAAATATTTTTAAAAAATAATTATAATTATTCTTCCAAACACCTTATAAATGTATAAGCACGAGAATGACTATTTAACAACTGATACTTCGGTTAAACTAGGCTAAAAACTTAAGAAAGGTTATATGAGATATTAGATCTTGTTATGTGTTTCTATGTTTGATTGTGGGATAAATATTATTATATATATAAAAAATGTGAGTGTTAAAATATTTGAAATGTAGTTTAAAAACATGGTATCATTATATGTGTTGTACGTGTGTGTAATATTGCAACTATCATCCTCTCGAGTCAAAATATTTCTGGTAATAGAGAAAAGAATAAAAAACAATATTTTTGGTAATAGAGAAAAGAATAAGAAATTATTGTTTATTATCAATAAAAGAGGGATGAAGTTGCAATCTAATATTTTAATCATTAAAAATCATAATTGTTCTTAGAGTCTAGATAAGGACATTGCTTGTGTATAGATAAGATGTATTACTATTAATACACCTAATGTAAGGTAATCTGTATTATTTATTTGTTTAATATCAATTTAGGTATTATTTTTTTTTTTTAATCCTTGATCTATTTAAGGTTTTAAAAAAGTTCTCTTTAATAAGAAGGTTCATATTTTATAAGGTTAAAGCCTAACCGCTTTATTTTGTGTGCATGTGTGTGTATATATATATTATTTTTATTTAATATTGAAAATATATTGTATGTATAATTACATAATCTTGTATGTTAAAAGATTTTTTTTTTTTGGTGTTTTGAAATGTATGCTAAACTTTCATGAATTTAATAAATTGGTTATTAAATTTCAAATGTAAGTAAAAAAAAATACTATTTTTTTGGGTGAATTTTCAATACGATAAAATATGCAAATTTAATTTTTGAGAAACTTGGTTATATACAAATTAAAATAAAATTGTATTTTTGAAAGTAAAAGGTTTTTTATTGATGTTTTTATAGAAGGCAAATGATGTGTTTAATACCCAAAAAGCGCTTTCCATTTAAGTAATAATTCCAAATATTAAATACATGAGAGTAGAAAAGAGCGGGGAATTAAATGTAAAGTGATTCTTTAAAATTTAAAATTTTATTTAAAAAACTGTATAAAGACCAGGTTTAATAAGATAAAAATAAAATATTTTTATCAAGATTACTTTAACTTTGATATCAATTCATAACAAATTATCATTTATAAACTTAAAATCGAACAACGCATAAATATTCACACAAATCTTATTAATTTCATCAATTTATATTAAAATTTCATGTTAATTCAAATAAATCAACATAAACTCAAATGTAAAAATTAAATCGTAATTCAATCCAAATTATCAAATAAAAAACACAAGTCAATTCATGTCAAATAATATGTCCAAACAATCCAAATTATACACAATAATAAGTAAATTGTTTCAAATTTCACAATATTAAAGTAATTTGTCCAAAAATAATTTGAGTTTATAGATTTTCTCAGCGTTTGAAGGTATAGTAAGAAGGAAGACCATGAAGTTATGCTCGTTTCATTATGACCTTTATGGAATTCATCTTTGGGATGTAGTTGATTAGCCTCTCCTATTTGAAAAACCACCCCAATGAGCAAAATCATTTTTCAAATATAGCTGATAAGACATTTTCAAGTTGTAAGCTTTCTAAAGCAGTTACATTCATGTGCAGGTTTCTTTCACAGACGGGTCTGGTTTCAATTGAACATCAAATGCGCCAAAAGATCAGTGGGCGAAGCACAAAGAGACGTGATGTTTTTCTTAATATATATATCACATTAGAATTGAAGACATAACAAAGAAAGATATTTCAATACTTCATCACCATCTAAAGGAAAAGATGGTTACAATATTCTCTACATTCATTCAGAGAGAAATGAGAAGAAAAGAGTGAAGGAACAGCAGTCAAAGCATCACGGGTCTCAGCCCATGATTTCATGTGGAAATCTCGTCAGCCATCTTTGCTGCTATCATGTTCTTCCTTCTTCTCCTTATCTTTGTTCTTTTTGGACTTGCTGAAGCAGAAACATGAGCCACATGGCAAATGAAACACGAACTTCATCTCTTTCAAGTTAATGTGATTTCAGTTTTTGGAAAACCCGGTATATATATTATCCTAAACAGGAGCTCCTGCCCTGTTTTTTTAACCTTTATTTTATTCATTTATTATCCCTCTGGATGCCATTCCTATCTTTACAGATGTAAAGATGCTTAACTTCAATTTCATATCGATGGCCATTGGTTTCTTATACTCTTTATTTGGGTCATGTTGCATCAAGAAAAAGAGAGGGATTCGAGTTGCAATGCCTTTCTTCAAAGAAATGCTTTCTAGGTTACAATCTTGATTTGGAATGGGTTTACGGTTTTGATTCCACTAAAGGGTGGAACAATCTAGGGGTTAACTCCTAAACGAATGATGATTATTGGATAAATGTCATCTGATTTTGTCAATGGAGTGTTTTTAATCATGTTTTAACTAGTACTTTTGAAAATTTTAATTTTTTTTAAATTAACATTTTTTTTATGTTTTTAAATTATTTTGATATGTTTTTTATTAAAAATAATTATTTTAAAATAAATATTATTTTAATAAAAAATTACTTTTAAAAATAATAATTATCATCCTCTCTGACATCCATTAAATACATGAACACTAGGTAAAGACATGTGTTTTAGGTTACGCTAAGTTAAAAACTTAAGTTAGGTTACGCTAAGTTAAAAACTTAAGAAAAGTTTCATGAGACATTAGGCATGGCCTAATGTTTCTATATTTTATTGTGGCGCGTGCGTGCGTGCCTACACACATACACATATATAACGTAAGTGTTAAAATATTTGAAATGAAGATTAAAAACATGGCACCATTATAATAATCATTCTTTTAAGTTAGAATCTTTTTAGTAATGGAGAAAAAAATAAAAAAATATTTTTTTATTAATAAAATAGAGATAAAGTCGTTACCTAATTAGAAATCTTAATGGATTTTATAATCTACATAAGAGCACTACTACTGTATAGAAAGGATATATCATCTCTAGTACACGTTATATAAAGTAATCTACATTGTTTGTTTGTTTGATATAAATTTAGGTATTATTGTGTTTTTTAACAACTGGTCTGTTTAAAATTTTAAAAAAATCTTCATATATAAAGAGACTCTTATCTTATCAAGTTAAAACCTAATCGTTTTAATGTTAAAAAAATAAAAAATTATTTTTTATTTAATATCGAGAATATATATTACATATAAGTTCATAATCTTGTATATTAAAAAAGAACAATTTTTTTTTGGTGTTTTTGAAATGTAGGTTAAGTTCTCATAAAGTTAATAAACTAGTTATTAAATCTAAAATACAAGTAAAATAAAAAAATATTTTTTTGTGAAATTTTAATATGATAAAATATGAAAATTTAATTTTTGAGAGATTTGATCATATACAAATTAAAATAAAATTGTATTTTTAAAAGAAAATTTTTTTGTTGCTGTTTTGTGAAAGGGAAACTATACTAAAACTGTGTTTGACAAGATGTAAATAAAATATTTTTATCAAAAGCTATTTTAACCATGATATCAATTCAAAACAAATTATCATTTATAAACTCAAAATCAAATAACATCAAACATCCTCACAATCTTATTAATTTCATGAACTTATATTTAAATTTCATGTTAATTTTAATAAATCAACATCAATCCAAGAACAAACCATGAATTATGATTTAATGTTCAAATCGACATAAACTCAAACCTAAGAATAAAATCACAATTCAACGCAAATTATCAAGCCAAAAACACAAATAAATTCAAGTTAAATAATTTGTTTGAACAATCTAAAATTATACACAACAATAAGCAAATTGTCCCAAATTTATAATAATTTGTTCAAAAATAGTTTAAGTTTATAAATTAATCTTATAAGACATTTGAAATGTTTAACGTATATTGAAATAGATATTGGAAGACCGCTGAAATAGTGGTGGTGTATGTACTAGCGCATAAATTCATGCATTGCCTCTTTTGAAGGAAGGTAAGAAGCATCTTGATCTTCTCTTCACTCTTATATTGGCAGCGACACTCACCATTGCTCAAGGAAGGAGATCTGAAAACCTGAAAGTTTGACTTTCTCTCTCTTTCAAATCTCTCTCATTTTTCTTCATTGTTGATTTCTTTATCTTCTATCTTTAGTTATTATAGGTTGCTATAGGTTTGTCAATGAAGGTTTGTTCAGTAAAATCAAATCGGGGTAAAAAAATTTTTATTGACTTGGATTTACTTCTTTAGATAATTTTGATGTTTTTAACAACCTTATCAAACTCTTTTCATCAAATGAGACTTGTGAATACTAATATCAACTATTTTGGTGGTTAGAATTAGAAAAAAATAATATTTTTTTTTCTTTTTACCAAAATGACTATGCTCTCTCTCATAATATTTATATTTTTTTTTACCAAAATGACTATGCTCTCTCTCTTCTCTTACAAAACAAAAATTGAAAAATAATAAAAATAATATTCTCTACCAAAATCACATTTGAAGAAATTAAAGGACTAAAAGGAATAAATTTGAAAATTAGAGGGATTAAATTTAAATTTTCTTGCCAACTTTGAACACACCACCTATTTTTTATGCCTTTTCCACCTTGGTTCTCATTATTTTAATTTTTTTCTTGGTCACTAATAGAAAGGACAACATTGTTGAATAAGACTTGGCTTTCTATCTATCGACACTTTGCTTCATCTTTAATCATCTATCTAGTATGTATTTGGTACTATAGTGTAACAAATTTTTTATAAGTGTTTTTTTATTTAAAAATATATTAAAATAATTTTTTTAGCTCTTTTATTTTTAATATTACTACATTAAAATCATTAAAAAATACTAAAAAATATTAATTTAATCTATTTTCAAGTCAAATACACTCTTAAAATACATATAAAGACAATTTTAAACGCAGAAACAAATATTACTTTAGCTTGTTAAAACTTTAAAATCTTGTAACTTTTAGATCTTCAAATTTCTCCTGTTGCTGCTAAAAATCCCGAGGCAAATTGGCTATTAGCCCTCTAAATCTTATGGTGACAGCCTAGTAATGTAAGAAGCAATAATTTTTATTTTTAAAATCTAAACATCCTCTTGTTTATTAAGCAAGGATATGTTAAAATCTCTCGTGTATATTCATGTTGAGCCAGTATTCAATATGATTCTTGACCTAATATTTTGTAGATATATGTTGGTAAATTCTCAAACATATCTATCATTAATAAATAATAAAGTATTATTTAAGATATTTAGAGGTACTTTTAAATGCTCTTATAGATTATCCGAAGCCTCGCTAATGCTTCATTAATAAATTCGAGTTCTTTAACGATTAAAAAAAATTACTTTTTTTAAAAAAAAATTATAATATGAAACCTAATTTATATAATTCATATGGATAATAATTGATGAATATTATCAAAGGAAATGAAGAGGAGAACATGACAATGTTCTCATCATTGATGCCATTCAAACCAATACGTAGTTTCGTTGTGGTTTTGTTTAATACTTATTTTAGTATTTATTATCTATATATTTAAAGATTAATAGTTAATTACGCGTAGTTATATTAGAATTATTTTTTTATTAATATATTCATCGTGTATCATATCCTAAATTTTAATTTTCAGAACGGATATGTCTGCAATATGGTGTATTGTATTAAAAGAAAATTAATTTTTAAAAATTGACCTGTGGTTAAAGACATATAATGTTTTTTTTTCCGAGCTTAAATTAATAAATTAAAATAATTTATTAAATTATTCTAAATATATTGTGCTTTTAAAATCTTTCATCCATCTGGAAATTCAGTTTATCACCGAATTGAGGTGCAAGTTCTTAATTAACTAGCAAGCCTACCATATAAATTGAGGCCCTAATTACTTACATTAGAATTATAGTTCTTCATTGAGGTCCAAGTTCTTCATCCCATCTCTTGTTGATGCCCTTTCCTGAGTAATCATACTTGGACACTGGACTCCCCCTTTTAAGTCCTTCGGGTTACTTTCATGTCCGTTCCAGTGAACACACTGGCATAAGCTCAATTCCGTAAATGAAATGGCCCTGATTTATAGTTAAAAAACAAAAGGTCAAGGGCCGGAGAATAACTGTGCACAAATATATATATATGATAACGTGGATTGTAGTAATGAACTGATTATTTTGTTGTTTTTAAAGAAATCATCTAATTAGAGGTAAGATGATTTTTTTATGGTATTTATTTATCATTATTATATTCATAAAAATATTAAAGTTGGGGTCTAAAGACTTTTCAGTTTTTTAACACTTTGATTATACAATCAAATGATATATTGCTCTTAAAAGCTAAAAAATAAAATTGATGTTCATAGGTTTTTTTTTTATTATGATTTTTTTAATTATAATCATTTTGAATGAGGAGATATTCAACATTTTAACAAATATAAATATATTTAAAAAATAAAAAGTGGTTGCTGCATCAAGAATTTGGTTGGTTGATTCAAGTTCGCTTGTTTTTAAAAAAAAAGAATTAAGTTTTTTTTTTAATTTGATCTTTTAACATTAACTTAATTCAAGAATCGACTTCTTGTTTTCTTTTAAAAAAAAATTATCCTCGTAACTTTTACATGTTGACCCAAAATAACATAAGTTGATTTAATGTGTTTCCATATTAAATAAAAATGTCATCTTATATCCACTAGTTTAACTTTAAATTCATGGTTAAAATCATTTTTTTAAAGAAAAAGACATGTTAGTAATATCTAGATTGTTTCTTGTTTGATTTTTTTTTTTTACTTCAACCATCAACATAGCATAGGCCAATAAGCTAGTAAAAATAATAAGTCTTGATGTGTTTTTCTTATTCAATGTATATTTTGTACTCTTTCACAAAACACATTGGATTAGAATAGATAGTATAGACCAATGGGCTTTAAGAAAAAAAACTAAGTCTTGATGTGTTTTTTCTTCTTCAATGTACAATTTGCATTTTTTCACAAAACACCTTGGATTAGAATAGTTAGTTTTTTTTTCTAAATTTTTAATTGAGTCCGATCCTTGAACTTTGTTTTTGCATAATTGAACCCTTCTGAGCTCAAATTAGTGTCCAATTGTTTTTTTTTTAAAGAAATGATTAAATTAAAAGACAAAGGATCAAAGTAAAAAAAGAAGAAGGAAAATAGGTGGAAACTTTGAATTTTATGCAAAAAATCCATTTTAGTCCCTTTTCTTTTTTAAATGATATGTAATCAATCATTTTAGTTGTTAAAAGCTCAATTTCAATGCACAACTTTATTTTTTTTTTATTTTTCAATCCTTGATTTGTTTGATGAGAGAGATAGAGAGTTGTTGAATTCTAGCATAGAAGAAGAGAGTCATTGTTGATACCTATTATGACCATTAAAATAGTTTAGATTGGTGTCAAAGAGTTGCCGAATTCTTACTTAGAAGAAGAGAGTCATCATTGACACCTAGAGAGTTGTTGAATTCTAGCATAGAAGGAGAAAGTCATCGTTGATACCTATTCTGACCATTAAAATAGTTTAGATTGGTGTCGACAAGTTCTATTTGGTGATGAGAATCTTATAGTGATTGTTTTGAATCTCAATATTACTTAAAAAACATATATAAGTCGAGGGTCAAAAATTTTATTCGATTACATTTTGTGATTTGAACTGTTTTTAGGTTTATTAGGTTAATAAATTAGTTTGTAAATATTCTAAGAGTGTTTGTAGGTTATTCTTGAGTTAAAAAGGGCTGAAAATGAATTTCTTGATAAAAAAACCCCATATCTTATTTTTTTTTTGTCACCATAGTAGTGATAGTAATCTGGCTGATAAATGACATGTCATGTATCATATGAGGCGACATATTGTCTATATATTTTTAAAGAAAAAATAAGGGTAGATAATAAGTTATCTATCCTTTTAAATGAGTAAAAAATGTTCATGCACATGCTCCTAGGCTCTTCTTTTGAAAGGCCTAAGAGTGTTGGGCCATAAGGTAGTGTGATTGGATTTTTTTTTTTTTACTTTTTTTGTTTTTATTTTAATTTTATATGTAAGATAAATATAAATTTATAAAAAAATAAAATATTAAACCTAATTGAGTCCATAACATTGACTGGAGGTTTGATAGGCTAAGCTATAACATCAAAGTTATTAGTTATTGTTTTGTTTAATATATTTTTTGTCCCCTGATTTAAAAAAATATAATTTTACACTTTGTTATTGATGATATATTGATTTTATTTAACTTTAAACTACTAAAATATAATTTTACTAGTTTTTATCAATAATTCACTTTTGCTATCATAGTCATGCATGCCTATCATGTTTTTTTCTTCTTCTTTGAAAAACATATTTCATACAAAAAAACCTTTATGCTTCATTGTCGTATGCACATATTAGATACGAAAACTCTAAAATAAAAAAATTATTGAATTTGATAACATGTATGACTTGTATTACAAATTTGATTAATTTATTTAAATTTCTAATTAAAATCTATTTAAAAAAAAAGTAGCAATACATAGGTTTTTCTTGAGTTTAATTTTTTTTTGGGTTAAAAAACACACTCCAAAGTACTAGTTAACTAACTACATCCTATTTAAATCCCAAATATTTTTAATATCCAAGACAAGTTTACTTATTCAATAAGTATAGTTTTATTTTTGGGTATTTTTCTAAATTAACCAAAAAAGCTTTTGAAAAAATAGAACCAACAGAATTTTATTTTGGAAAATATCATAACTTGAAAAAAATCACAGTTCTCACCTGCCATATTTAAAAAAAAAACCATATATAGAAAATGCTTATGCAATTTTTTTAAAATCTAATTCATTGTTAGTTTGTCAAATTTATTTTAAAAATATGCTAATTCTAAAAAAAAAATCTTCATTTTAAAGATGCACGATAGAAAGTAAAAAAGAAAGAAAAACCTACCTCAACCAAATCCCAAAAAATGTCCTCTCAAAATTGATGACATGGCAAGATTCAATTGGATAATTGACAAAATAAGCCAGCACAATACCCAATGTTCCCGTACAATAATAGGCTTGTATAAATCTTAGCGACCATTTTAGGATGTAACCAGCCAGCCTCAGCCATTCCTTCCTGCGCCATTTTCTATAGGATATGTCCATCCATTGTTGTTACGGGTCTTTTTCATTTTCTTCATGCCTTTTTTGTGTGTATATTTTAGGATACAAAAAGCCAAAGCAGTTTGTTAGTCTCGTTTTGATTCTGCTTTGCATGGCACTGTCAGTCCTCCCCTGCTTTTCTAGCTAGCTAGCTACCTACCTACCTTTACCTCTGGTATCACCATTTTCTCTCTACATGCTTTTCCTGTCGTAAAATCCATGTTGGTTTTAATCCCGAGATGGGTCTTATTCTTTTTATCAGTCCTAGCTATAAAGTCATACATGAGAAAGAAAGAAAAAAAAACCCATTATTTTTATATGTGTGTGTGTGTTATTGTTTTGATTTTTTTTGCTTGTGTTGTTGAAGTGAAGGTGGTCATTGCTGATTGTGGAAGCTGATCAATCAACATGGCTTCTCCTTTTGAAGGCTGGGATGATCAACAGATGTTAGTACTAATTTACTCTACTTATTTTCTTCTTTTTTAGCGTGTAGTGCACTCTTTACTTGATGTTTTGGGTTGTTATAGGCTTGACCAGTACTTGCATGATTACTTTATCAAAAGGAAGTTGCATAAAACTGCTGCAATTTTCAGGGAACAGGCCAATGTTGCTGCAAAACCTGTTGGTATGTGTCTTGTTCTTTCTCGCTTACTCACTCTTCTTTTACTGTCTTTCTTCCTTCTTTATTTCTTTTTGGGCGTTCTTAACTTTTTTGCTTGTTGGGATATTTTAATCCGCTTGTTTGTTGATGAATGTCTTGTCATAACACGTTAAGTACTAGTAATTGATATGCACTTTTGATTTTGATTATATTTTCTCAACTTTTATTGTTGTTTTATGTTTCTTTAAAAAGGTTAAAGAAAAGGGATATATTTATTTATTGAATGTGCCCAGCTTGTAGGATATTGGAATCGATTACTTTAATTCTTACTTGGTAATTAAGATGAATTAATGTTTTGTTTCTTGTTTTCAGAAATCAACGATTCAGCCCAAGGGTTTCTGTATGATTGGTGGACAATGTTCTATGATGTATATGTCTATAGGCAATGTAGAAAGGGTCAGAATGTCAAAGGAAAAGCCCCTGTTAATGTAATGGTTTGTTGAATGATAACTTTTTCAGACCCTACCTTGTTCATTTTAAGATGCGCTGTAGCTGGGTAATTAGCAGATGTCAGAGTGGAGTGGAGCGGAATGATGATATTTGTTTCTTTGGAATTTAATTTTCATTTTGTTGGTGGGAATGATTAAGAGGTTGGGGTGCAGGAGCAACACTCTTGCATAAGAGGTATTATGCAAAATAAAGAGATATTACATAAAAATTATTAATACTTCTTGGACGACTAGAATTTTTTGGGTGGTTTAGACTTTAGAGTTTAATATAAATATATATTATATCACTCTATTTTAATATAGTGAAAATAAAAAACTCTTCACTACTATAAATATGAATATAGAGATATTATGATTGTTTTGTATTATTTTTAATTTCTTTTCTGTTATTCATCAATAATTGCTTTATTTTTTTTACAACAAGATGGTTTAAGACATTCGTTTTGTTTTCTTTTCAGGATGAACAAACGTCACAGAATGAGAAAAGAAATGCGTGTCAAATTGTGCCACAGTTTGCTATAAATCTGCAGAGGCATGGACAATCCCCTTCTGGTAGTGACTTTGATATGATCTTGCGGCAACCAGGTGCCTCTTTGATTGCTACAAGAATGTTTGAGGAACAGTTTCATCCTGTTAGAAATTATGATCCACAATTACAGGCATTTGATGTTAATAAATTGAATCTGTCAAATTCGGCTTCAGCGATCTTAAGGTATTTTTTCACGTTAATACTATGCTTCACTTAATTGGTTTCGGCTTCTTTCCATGGTTCCACTTCTTGTGCCTAAGAACAGCTCGACTTTTGGGTGTAAGGGAACAGTTTATAATGAAATTGCTTGACTGTGGAATGGAGTGTTGTGAATCATGCTATCAGATTTACGCTCTGTTTCTAATTTCGTAAACCCTTAAGAGAAATGCATGATAGATCACTATAATTTGAGATTGTATTATAGTAGAGGGTGAATTGCACTTCTTTTTCTTTTTAACTTTCTATCATGTATTTCAGCTACTTGCCGCTGCAGGCTCAACAACTTCTAAGGGTATGGTCTAGCTTGTAAGTTCCTAATATGAATATATATGGATAAAAGTGTAAATGAAATATAGACACTTCTCTCATGGGCAGGACAATAGAGATGGCATCAGTATTGGCGGAGCTGGTCCTTCAAGAATTAACCCGAACGGTGCACAAAGAGGTAGATTCCCAATAACTAGATTACGTTGTGCAGATATTTTGTTCTCTGGAAAATCCAGGAGGTCACCTCATGTTTTAGGTTTGATATAGCTAAGAATGGATGAGTTATTACAATTACCTCCTGTTTGTATAATTTCTTTGACAATGAAGCATTTCATTTTCAACCATAAAGGAGGAAAAATACCTCATAGTTTCTACTGTACAAATATTGCTTGTTTGATTATCTTGACATATCTAATGATCTCATGGTTCAATTAGTTACAAATGATACATGAATAGAGTTCAATTAAATCACCAGAGTTGCACACTTTGAGTTTTGGTTTCGTATGCAAGGACATGGCTAGAAGAGATATAGTTCTACGAACTTAAAAATGACAACCATAATATTCACTGGCATGGTAATTTTCTACTTGACATGTAATTCCTCTCTTTTACATTTGCAGGGATGGGTGACGGATGGCTTTCACCTAATCATCAGCAGACGTTTCCTTTATTGACGCAGCAATATCAATCAAGTCTACTGGTTCAAGCTTTGTCTCATACATCTAAAAACCTGAAATTTTCTTCTCCTAGTAGCCCTACCAATTTTCAAGGTCAAAGTCTGATCCTTCCAAAGAGTGATTTGAATATGAAAGATGCACAGGTTAGTGAAAATAATAGGGTTCATCTGGTTTGTTCCTTTAAATAGTAAAGGCATCATGCCTATAGTGTAACTTTCTTGTGTTATTTATCTTTATATGTGAACTACTTTGGATCTTTCATGTTAAGATTTCGCATTCCATCTAAAGTTGGTCTACAAGACTACAACACAAGCTTCTATGTTACAACAAAAGCTTCCAGATGTATACTGTTATATATAAAATGTCGCAGTGTATAATTTATATAACTAGGGGTAGAAACCATAATTCGTATGTATAAATGAATAAATACTCATAATGAGATGACATTGAATTATTCACAGCACCTTAGAAAGTCATTGTGGACAAATTGTACGGATTAGGATAGAACTACTAATTGTGGTAAAGCTAGTGAGCTCAATTTGATTGACAAGATGACTCAAAATTGTCTTGTTCCCAATAATGGGCAGCATAAAGGGCATCAAAAAATCAACTGAGACTAATTATATGTCTCCTTACTAGTGTTCATGAATGAAAAAATTGGAGACAGATAAGATATGCTGAAACTTTCACAATAACAGCTTAGAAGCATCCTCTCTACTACATGAATTTCTTTATTTTTTAGACCAAATGTGACCTTTTTTTATACAGGAAGAAATTGTTATGAATAAATTTCCTTTTGTTCGAAATGGATAGTAGAAGCTCTGTATAAATATGTAACAGTGTTGTACGTTTGCGAGGAAAAAAGGTCATGGAGTAAACTGGTTTAGGTTTTGATGGAACAAAATGCCCAATTACAGTTCATGTTGCTGAAACTTAGTCTCGAATTTTTATTAGAAGAGGTGATTTTGCAGTTGACCACAAACATTAACTAGGACCTTTTGATTGGCCCTGAGTAAATCTTCATGGATAAAAGATTTGGACTGCGAGGGGTTACATCATTCCATTTTATCGAAGTTTCATACTTTTCTCCCATTCTGATATTTATCTGCGATTGAGCTAGATGAGGATCCAAATGAAACAAACTCAAGAGAAGCAAAACCAACTCGCTCAGTGTTTAGAGCAGCAGTTGACGGAGGTACTAATTCCCATTACGCCATTCATATTCTTAGGCAACTAGATATTAATTCTACGTTAAACTTTTAGTGAAGGCACGGTTCTTTTTATCAATAACTTTTTTTTTTCCTTTATGTTAAACTTTCTTCTAACATTCCCAGCTTTGTATCAGAATGACAGAAAGAGAAAGAGATTGCCATATTCAAGAGCTGAAGAACAAACTTCGGTACGTCATACACCTTAGAAACAGAAGCAGTGACCTTTTCCATTGGATCTCTTCTATCATGGAAATGATTTCAGGATTTGATAGAGAGATAATATCATTTTTATTTGTGCCAGCATGAAATCTTTGTTCCGATTATAACTTTCTTCATGGAATGGGTTTTCACAGGATTTTGCCAATGCTGAGGAAGATAAACCTGCGAATGAAAATGTAATTGAATCCTTTTTATCCACTGATGATGACCATGGTGATGGTATAGGAACTCCTTTTAGTACTTTAAAGCGACGTTCTACAGCTTGCAGTGAAAATGATCATAAAGGTATATCTCTTGGCAGATGAACCTCGTAAGTGATGTCCATCAGATTTTACTTCTGCCCCAAGTTAATCTTTTCGTAGAAAACGTAGATGATGTATGGAGAGTAAAATCCTATACATGTAGCCATAACTGTGAGCTATTTGTTCTTGATTTTACCTTTATGCATTGGCTAAATTAAACTCTTCAGCGACAAAGATTCGTTGTTCCTTCCCATTAATTTCATAATGCAATTATCTAATGAAAATATTGTAAAAACTCAAATGTGTTGTAGCTTCTTTCATGTATTAAGTTCCCTGAAGAACGTAATATGAAGAAAGTTGAATTTAAAATAAATATAGTAAGTGATAAATTAGACCCTGTGTTTTCAGAAATATAGTAACTTAGTCCTTCTGGTTTAGAAACCATAACTTATTCCCTTGACTGTCTATGACCATTAATTATTTAAAAACTCCATTAGTATTTTTTAGAAAATGACCAAACTACTCCTAGGTTTCTTTAATTAATATATAGCCAAAAGGGTTTTTTTAAGAAGAAAAATAACTGAATTGGTGACAGCTCAGCACTTTATTAATGGACACTTAACGGAGGGGCTAAGTTATAAATGAAATTAAGAACTTACTGTGGTATTGGATTTTTTAAACCGAAGGGACTAACTAATTGTTGTGCTAAAGGGACTAAACAATAATTTACTCAAAAGAAACAAGGTTGAATAGGAAAAGCATCGCTTTGGAGCTTGATTCTATCATTATTTAATTTGTGCCTGCAAGTGTTGGTCTGAATTTCATATGAACCTCTAGCCTTTTTGAAATTTAAATTCGAAGTTCATGAACTTGCACATATTCTCTGGATGTGAAAAGCGGAGCTAACCATGGAATTTGTCATTTCATTACATGTTACTAATACATAAAGTGGTTACACAGACATTCTCATTCTATTGAAAGTTCAGCTGGCAGTTGTAAAAATGTACAACATATGGAAGCTGCGACTGTTTCAGTGTGATTACTGGGTAAGTAAATGACTATGTTCCAATACATTTGGCTTCAAATTGTAGGCTTCACTTTTGAAGAGATTGGTTGCCTCAGCTCAAGCAAAAGCAAGGTGTTGTGCTGCCATTTTTCATCTGATGGGAAGATGCTAGCTAGTTCTGGACACGATAAGAAGGTAGTTGGAAGTTATCAATCTTTGAAGTTTATGTTTAGATTTCTCTTAGCATTGACATCGTTTCAACTTTCAATAAATTTTGAGTTTTCCCATTTTCTGTTGGCAGGTTTCCATTTGGAATATGGAAGACTTTCAAGCCAGTAATTCTTCCGAAGAACATTCTCTTCTAGTTACAGATGTTCGGTTTAGACCAAGTTCAAGCATATTTGCCACTGCTTCATTTGATAAAACTGTGCGAATATGGGATGCAGCCAAAGTATGGAATACTTACCGCCACTTTCCTTGGATACTGTTCGTCTACTTGCTAACTTAAATTAATACCTTATGGTTTCTCCTTTAGAAAATCAGTACATTCTCAAATTTTATGAGCAACAAGATATACTTTGTCACTTCTAATCCCTCTTTTCTTGTTTATTGTCCTAGTTCCTTTTTTCCTGTCCTAGCAGACATTTTATCTTCCTTTTGGTTTATTGATGCCAACACCGTGAAATTCAATACAAAACACTCACCATTGCTATTCTTGTCCAGCATACTCGTACCATTGTTGGAAAATTCGCAAATTGATTGAATTTCTTCATGTTAAAATTTAAAAGATTTAAGCCACATTTATATACTCCACAGTATCTAAGTTGATGTTCCTACAGAAAACATATTTATTGTGTTCACTAATTGATATGTGATCTTGCTTTAGCATGTTTGTTGTCCAAGAGATTGGCAATTCTATACTGAAGAAAAAGTAGTAAATAGAAATAAGATTTCACAACTGGTCTTTTTTCTGGAAAGGAGGCTTGACGCTAGTTTTGAAGTGATTAGACCTGAAACTAAGGAATTTCCCTCTTCATATAATTCTACTAAACTCACTCCATCTTAATTTCTAGAGAAAAAGATCCCAAGTGAAACTTGACTTATCTGTCATGCATTTCTGTTATTATAAACCAAAGCAATAGGTAAAAAGGAAATGGAGATTGAGATATTAGAAAAAATTTTGCTTCACTCCATTCAACAAAATCATTCAGTACTATCTGGCTATATTTGTTCTTTTACTTCTCATGAGTAAAGTTGGTACTCTTACTTGGAACTGGACAAGGTGTCTCGTTGCTCTGTTTCTAAACCCACCATGACCCATCTTCTTTACTGTTTCAGACTCAGGACTACCTTTCTTAAATACTTACAGTTTGATTCACTCTTGGTATTAATTTGTGAATAATAAAGCTTTTGTAACTTGAATAACATGTTTCATGAATACTGACATCCTCTTTCATTTGCAATGCAGCCAAGCATATCACTGTTCAAGCTACTTGGTCACGCAGAACAAGTGATGTCATTAGACTTTCACCCAAGAAAGGTAGATCTTCTTAGCTCATGTGATGGTAATGATGAGATCCGTTTATGGAATGTCAACAAGCGTGCATGCATGCGTGTCTCTAAGGTCTGATCTTGATCCTGACACTCAATAGCATTTAGTAGTATCCATCTAGCAGTACAATAGACTAGTATTTGAGATGACTAGTTTTTGGGTTTAATATTTATTTTCATTCAAGTGCTCAGTCCCCCTGAACAGAATAAGTGACGGCCCCGAGAAAAAAAAAATAGCTGACTTTCCTTTAAATAAAAGGAAAACTCGCTTTTACGTGCGAGTAACTATGAATGTCGTCTTCTTTCTTTATGTCACTCTTAGCACTAAAATATTGAACTCTCACTTGCGCCTTCAAGCTTTTCAATGAAATCTATGTTATTGTTATGCTTGACAAGAGTATGCCAATTTCACTTCCTGGGGGAAAGACCTAGAGATTGCTGGAAAAAACTTAGGCAAAAAAGATTTCAAATTTAGAAACTCCCCCTGGATCTAAAAACTCAAGGTGCGTAGCCTCCAACAACTGGCTTTATCCCAGCGCTGTCTCTTGCTCTTGCCGCCCATGCTTAAACTGGCTAACTTAGACTCCAGTCCTTTAAGAAGAAAAAGTAGAGTAAAAGTTGAGTTTTTTTGAAGACTACTAACTTTTTGCATAAATAACATCTGTAGGCCTTCAATCTTTTCAATGAAATCTATGTTATTGTTATGAGTAAAATTTGAGTTTTTTTGAAGACTCCTAACTTTTTGCATAAATAACATCTGTAGTATCGTTGTTTACTGGATGCTGTAACTAAGTATCCTATTGGCAGATGTGTTTTTGGCCTTGTACCTCAACATAAAGAATTGTGTGACGTTCAGTGCAGTGTTAGATGTCAGTGTTATAGCATGCCACTATATTTGCATATATAATCAGGTTGTCATATGAAGTTCCATTACTGAGAAGAGAACACCAGTGCATACACTATAAATGAATTGCACTGTCACACTCACAGCTTATTTAGTTAGCAAGCAAGTTTCATGATAATATGTCCTGCAAAATTCCTTGATTCAAAACAACTATGTAGTAAAGTGTAATCTTTTGATGGAAAGAATATGTTTGGTTGTCAAGGTTCTGCTGAAATTTTGTCAAACCTAACCTTCCTCTCTTCCCTATTACTGCAGGGAGCTACAAGACAGGTCAGATTCCAGCCAACGATTGGCAAATTAATGGCTACATCCACAGGAAACAGTATCAATGTAATTGATGTTGAGGTTGGCAACCTCGTGTGGAACTTGAAGGTAATATTTAAACGTTCAATTACTTAAGTAGGATGCTAATCGTATCTGCACCACGTCTGAGAACCATTTCCTGATTGAATTTTTTTTGTCTGGAAAGGGACATTCCAAAGAAGTCCTTTCTATTTGCTGGGATACAAGTGGAAAGTGTATTGCATCTGTCAGTGAGGACAGTGCGCGAGTGTGGTCACTGGTTGATGGAAAATGCTTAGGCAAATTGCATTCAAATGGCAACAAGTTCCAATCATGCGCATTTCATCCTGGATATTCAGTGCTTCTGATCATTGGTGGATACCAGGTAAGCAACTTTTCCAAGAATACTGCTTGTAATCTGGAGTGAGTTGGCAGTTATACCTTATCCCTTCTTTGTCCGAGAGGTTGCATTTTGCACTCCAGTGGGATAGGCTTGCTGTTGCTGCCTATATTCCATATATTCAACGCGAAATATATAAATGATTTAAATATAGATTTCTTCACTCGACAGCTATGAAATAAACCACGTGAAGGAATCATTTTTACTTGGATCTGAATATGCACTTCATTGAGGGTGTTCTTTCCGTATTTAGAGTTTTCTATGCAAAAATTGTCTTCAAAATACTAAAATCGAGGTTATTCTTTTTTAGGTTTATTTTTACATGCACCATTAAGTTTCTCTTTGGAATGTTCACTTGGCAATGAAAAACTTTCTCTCGACTATTTCTGGGTCCTACAATATCAGCACCCTGCAAAGGGATCTTTAACCATATATGATGTATTAGATCAGGCACATCCAATAAAGGACCTCAGCCTCTTATTTAGTAAAACCTCGCGCAGTTCTACACAGTAGATGCTGTTTTTAACAATAATTGAATCACTCGCGTCTCGGTTTTTTGTTGTGATCTTCTATGTTGCAGGTCCTCTGATGAGATTTTATGGCTTGAGTTTGTTAACAGGTCCTTGAATTTTGGAGTCCAGCTGATGGAGGCAAATCATGGTCAATCCCAGCACATGGTGGATTAATTGCGGCGCTTGCAGATTCAGTGGAGAATGAAATGATTGCATCAGCTAGTCATGACCATTGTGTTAAGCTATGGAAATAAGACAATAGCGTCATGAATGCCAGCATGTCTCTGCGTGCGCAACTATCCACCTGTGGAGGTTTCTAAATTAGGTTCATCTTCTAAATAGATAGATTCACAGTGCCTTCAACGGTTTTATGCAGAGGCATGCATTGCTAGCAGAGTCCAATTGTCAAGAGCAAGCACCCTGGCTGAACAAAATACCTCCTCTTCTTCTTCGGCCCAAATATTCGTCAAGTATTCAAACGTAGGTGTCATGGAAAAAATTTCAGAAAATTTTGCTCTTGGTATATTGCAGATACCGCCTGCATTATCTTTACCAAGGGAGAATTTGAGCTTTCAATCTACTATACTATCAGTCTTCTCCTGGTAGTTCAACCGAACCTTACTTTTAATTTTGTTGTGAAAAAGCTCGATGATTGAGTCTTACATTTTTTGAGAGTATCAAACTGATCGGAATTCCCAGCTGTGATATTGGGTGCAGTTTCATGTCGTTTTCCTTGCACGGTAATACAGTTGCTGCAGAATTGTCATTTTATAACTATGTAAGACCGTTTCTTTGATTCTTGGAACAGCACTGCAGAAGCAGAAATACATAATCATGGCAGTCCTAATCTAAACTCACCATCAATCATTTTAGAAGGCATGCGTATTTGTTGTAGCCCCGCCTCCACAGTTTCAATGCCCACCGTTTTATCCACAAGTATTTCTTGCATGGCATGATTTTTATATCAATGAGAATATGATCGTTGCAAAACCTGGAGAAGCCATTGAGGTAGAATGCTAAAACAGCTATTAACCAGTTGTAGAGTTTCCAATTACGATCTGCCAGATAGTCAAGGAAAGACGAACAAAATATCATTCAGGACAATTAAAAAACACACTTTGGCATGAAACATGAAAGACAAATGACTTACCCTTGTTCTTGTTTCTGCTATAACTACAAATACCTTGTACATAATGTACATAGGAGGAACAAAAAATAAAGTTTCTTGAGGGGAAAAAAAATCATCTAAGCTCATTCAGAACACATCATTTCCACAGTTCTTCCATTGGGATCCCACGTTCACGAGCAACTTCACTGAACTGCCTCATTTTTTGCACTGCAACAACTGTGGCTCTGGCATTGTTGAGGGCATTCTTACTTCGAAGTTGTTTTCCCAATGCATTCTCAACACCTGCCATTTCAAGAACAATTCTCACAGCACCTCCAGCAATCACTCCAGTACCAGGTGAAGCAGGTCTGAGCATCACCTTCGCTGCCCCAAAATCTCCCTCAGATCTGCCATTCAATTGTTAAAAATGCTTTGTCACTAAATAAGCTAATATTTGAAATTGTTTGATCCATTAAATCAAAACCCAAATGAGCAAAATGCAAGACATGCTCCAGTGAGCAGAGTAAAACCGGAGTATTCTTGTGAATTATGCATCCATCATGTTCCAATATCTTTATCATTCTCAAATATGCACCAAAAAGGCTCTGGACATGCTCCAGTCTCACAGTAAATGAAAATTTCTTTTCTTAACAATCATACCCTATAACCAAGTGCATAAATGTCAGCAACTTCTTCTACTGGTGTAAATCATGTATCTTGTAAAGTTCAAAGTGACAGTTGCAGCTCTCAACACACCCAAAAAAACAAAAGTTCATTGTAGAAGAGAAAATAGAAAACAGCAGGTGCATATCTAAACCTATCTTCAGAGTTATAACTTGAAATATATGAGCCAATTGACTTGAGATGATATACCATATTCTTTTTCACCTCCTAGGCAAATACAACCTATTTCAGAGCGTAAACTTGAAACTATAGAGCCAATCGACTCCACAAATTATATTCACGTTTCACCTCAGTAGGGTTCTACAGCAAGATTCTGTTCAGAAAACTCCCATAAACCTGCAGTTTTATTTAAGAAAAACAAGAAGACTTAACTGAATAGCTTCTATCTCAAATTTTGCAAACTAACCATCTCCAAAACACCCTAAAATAGCTTCTCAACGAAACCAAACAACTTTCCTATACAAAATGTTAGATTTTTTCGCAATCAATCAGACCCTAAAAGCCTTAGCACCTGCAAATTCAAAACTCACTTAAAACCAAATATTCAAGAAAAATTTACCGTGAAGCAAAGCCATCACACTTAAACAAAAATGCGAACAGAACCGAATGCAACCATCACCAAATTAGCCCCAGATTACAAAATCGACATTCACACAAATCAACAGAACCACATAAAAATACCAATTTCGACAAAAAAATCGAAATTAAAACTTTCAAGAAAAGAGACTTACCTATGAGGAAAAGTCAAGTACTTTGTCATAGGCACAGTAATGATATTTCTTCTAGCATTAAGAGCTGATTTCTGGACAGCAACAATAACTTCCTTAGCTTTTCCAACCCCAACCCCAACTCGACCTTGTTTATCTCCAACAATAACAACAGCTCTAAAATGCAACTGTTTCCCTCCTTTAACAACCTTAGTTACTCTCCGAACTTGAACAACTCTCTCGTCAAACCCATCTTTAATTTTCTCCTTCTTTACTCTTGAGCCCCACCCACTAGTTTTTTTAACCTTAGAATCCATTACATAAATATCCTTTCCTAAAACACTAACTCCACTATATGCAGGACCATAAAGTTCCTCGTAAGCTGCAGCAATTTCTTCTTCAGTTTCCAATGGACCTTCGTCAAAGGATGGTGGAGGAATGTAGTCTTCAGGCGGGGTTGGTGGGTCAAAAACAAATTCTTCTTCTGGATTAAGATTGTCAAAGAAGGAAGTGTCAATGTCACTCGAATTGGCTTTCGTAATTATCGTTATGATTTTGGGGTGATAAGAAAGGGGGGAGAGAAACGAGGATTTGGGAGAGATGGATAGGGATAAAGGGTGGAGTTTGGTGGTGGGCTTGAGGAAGGAAAGGCGGGGTGTGGTGGTGGAGTGGAGGGAGAGGGAGGAGAGAGTTACAGTGGTGATGGCCATTGATGCGTGTACGTGGAGGATCAAGTGAGAAATCAGGGCTTATCCCAAAAGGAGGGGATAAAGAGCAAAAACAAGAGAATTATTTTTAGGACAAAATATAACTCAGTCCCTAATTTATACCTGTAGTTTCAATGAAGTAAATTATTTCTATTTCCTTTTATTTTGTTTTACTTTATTCTATAGGTTTTTCTTTTCCTTTTTTTATAAAAAAAAAACATTTTTGACAACACATCGTATTCAAAATAATAAATATTTTTAAATATTAGACTTTAAATTGAAATTTAGAAAGTTAAAAGGGGAGAGTAAATTTTCTTGGGTCCAAACCAACCTTTGGAATTGATGATACTGGAAAAAAAAAAAATTGCAAGGCAGCACCTCCAAAATGGGCACAGGCTGCTGCCTGCTCCTAAATTTTATTTTCTGGGTCCGCCCCTGGTGGCAGCAGCCCACACCAGAGCTGCCTTGGCCAGCCTGCACCGATACCGCCTCGGGCAGTCCAGATTGAGGCTGCTAGTGTGAAGCTGACTCCCGAAATCATTTTTGTATAATTTTTCAGCTCGTCCATGAATTATTTATTTTAAGCTCATTAATTTACTGTTTCAGTGAATAGTATAAGTCCAGTTTATCCATGAATAGTGCCATGGCATAAGGCTGATGACAGCCCACCCTTGTGGCTGCTTTGGACGGCCCACGTCGAGGCTGCTTTGGCAGGCGAGCTCTTTCATGATTATTTTTCGTATGATTTTTAAAACATTCTTTTTAGACGGTGCGTCATTTTTAATCACTTTCTATTTCACAGTCTAGATCTAGACATGAAGCACCACCCTGGTGGTCGAAAGGGTATCCGGGCTACGCCACCCAGTCGAAACCGTAAGCTACGCTGCTCTACCAGCCACTCTCATGGAACAATTCTTTAAAAGGGATATAACACTCCTTTCTTCTTCTATTTCCCCCCCCCCCCGGAAAAGGTTAAGTTATATAGATTTTCCCCCCCGGAAAAGGTTAAGTTATATAGATACAAGAAAGTACAAGATACAGAGATACAAGAGATATGCTACAAATATTATAAATGATTTATAACTTCAAAAAAAAATAAAGCTAATGTAACTAAACAAGCTCACTCATGTTTCTACGTAAAAGTAGAATTTTTACCTCATTATCAATATCTAATATTAACATCTAAAAAAAACATCATAAAACATATTCATAATTACCTAATATTTTTTAAGTTCATCACTACACTTCTCATAACAACACATGTTAGGGTGTTGATTGTCATTAATATAAAAAAAAAAACTCTTTATAATACCAACCTTGAATGAAAAGCAATTCAAAAATAAAAAATTCCCAATAAGTTATGTTTCTTCCACCATAATCATGAACATGACATAAAAAAGTGTCATGTATTTATAAAAAAGATAAAAAAAATTGATTTTAAAAGGATAAACTTCAAGAATTTATACTAGATGAGATAGGATATGATCAAACAAGAAAAAAAATTTTATGATACACTACTTCAAATAAAATAAAAATTTAGAAATTGTATATTTATCTGTTTTTGAATTATTTTAAAAAAAAAAGTGCATACTCATATCTCCAAACTTTTTTTGAATTATTTATTTTAAAAAAAGTGCATACTCATATCTCCAAACATAAGATATCTCCATAAAATTACCATGGTAAGATCTTCATTGAATCTCTGTTATGTTTTCAGGTTTGCATGAACATCTATCTCCAAGTACTGCGACAAATTGTCTCCAAATACTCATGGATTTTTCTCTATAAAATGTTGATAAAAATCTCTCACAAATTCAAAAAATAATAAATACTCAAAGACATGCCCATAAACGCAACATTTTCGTGATTGACATGCCCATAAACGCAACATTTTCGTGCAAGCATGGACATGGATAAATTTTTACACCGTAGGTATTCAATAGTATCAGGAGCCCATCCTCAGGCTGTCATGAAGACAGATTTACTCTCTTAAGATTATTTTTTGTATAATTTTTAAAGTATTTTTTTTGCACGGTGTGCCTTTTTTTTTTTTATCGTTTTCTTGTTTTACCATCTATAGACAAATCACTATCCTACCAGCCGAGAAGGTAGCAGTAGGCTACGTTACCCTACTAGCCACCCACATCTAAACTTCATCATAGTAAGCCATGGAACAATTCTTTAAAAAGGAATAGAACACTCATCTCTACACATAACTAAACACCATTTCTTATCATCTTTTTTATTTTTTACTTACTTGTTACTTAAGCAATAAAATTTAAAAATTGACTGAAGTATTGAAGCGTACCTCGTTCCACGAGAGATATGTTATGTTGTTATACTCAGCCCTATGTTTTGTGTAAAGTTAGATATTTTTTTTAAAGGAAAAAAATAAAATAAAAATAACAAAGAAATTAGCACTCAACATAATGATATTTTTTTTAATCGTTTGTTAATTTGTTGTACAATGTAAATTTCTAAAAGTATCTATTAATATCTCTAATTTGTATCTTTGACCAATTGACCTCTATTTTGAAGGTTTTTTTTTTTAAATATTTCAAATTTTTAATTTTTTTAGAGACAAAAAATATTTTGAGAATAATATAGACAAAAAAATTCTAAAGGGCCCAATTAAAAATTCAAAAAGAAAATTTTTATAACCTTATAATGTTGTTACTATCTAAAAAAAAAAAACATCCTATTTTGTGAAAAAAAGAAACTGACCCAGCTAACACTCAAGCCCGTACATCCACGCGAAGTCGTATTTTCAACAATATTAGGAATGGAGTCCATCGAGTTCGATTATTCAAGAAAAGGGAAAAAAAATTTCATTAAACAATGCTGCATGCAAGTTATGCCAACAAGTTATTAAGAAAATAAAAGGAAATACTTGTGTTAACAAAGACACTCACCTTTGCTAGCAAATGATTGTTTATTGATATGGGAAATAATTCCCATTGAAAAGGATTATTTACATCAGAAATGCAATTACAAAACACCTACCCAGTTACAAATGTCTTCTCTTTAAATTTTATTGTTCTTCCTTTTCCATGTTAAAAAAGAAAAAAGAAAACAAGATAGGACCTTCTAATATCCAATACCCTTGTTAAAAAAGAATGTCTCTTCTCTATGTCCTCCTAAATATCAGTGGGGGGAATTGCTAGCGGTCGTATTACAATCAACAACTGATTACTCAACCTTTTAGTTGCATCAACCATGCTTTGACAATGTTGTCACCCCATCTTCTTTCATGTTATGAATCTAGATATTTATGGTTAATGCTATCCAATAGATCATAGCGAAAAATTGTATCGGTAGACATCAGGGAGCACACCGAGACCTGTATAGCAGTCATCGACATGAGAATCATCTACCGCCTTCATTTTACCATTTGGTGAAGAAGGTTGCATAGCTGAAGATGCTGGTTGGGAATAGGTACTTGAGTTGTTGAAAGGATTGTTGGTTAGTTGTACGCTGTCCATGTAAGCAGAGTCCGGAGGCACAGCCACGAGGCTGTCAGCTTCTTCTTGCTCCTTTTGGTCGAGTTGTTCTATAAGTAGCGCTAAAGATGATTGTTCTTCATCCCTGGCTTGGCACATATGCGGGGTGTATAGGCAGTTACAGTTATGGTTAATAGGCTGTGATGTTGGAGATGGCACCGATGCTGATCTTCCCACTCTTGAGATAGAGAAATACTGCTTCCTCGCATGAAAAAGACATCAACAAGTTATTCATGATTTTGCAATAATATTTGTTTGAAAACTAATCAGGCAAAGACATAACACTTCACTTTATCAAACTCAGCCTAGAGAGGACTAGGGGAAGATGCGTCTTGACTGCCCCATCTAGGTTACACATGGCTCATATGCATGCACGGGCTGTTAGGTTCTACTAGTACATGTAAGTAGGCTATGGACGGCCAAATGGACCAGTCCTCGACAGGTAAGCTCAATCTAAATTCGACTGAAATTTTTGCACTCAAAATTTGTGTTCCAGATAATCTTATCTTTGATTATATGATGCACTACTTGTGTGTTTTTCTTTCAGTTGTTGGTAAAAATGCTATCTTTTTATTTTTATTTTACTCAATGTCATGCCCTATGTGTTCAGCCAAGGTATCACCGTACTAGTAGGACCCTCTCCTCAGCCCCACAGAGATAGCACTCGTGCCGATCAAGTGAGTTTCCAAGTTGTAACTGGTAAGGCAGTTTAATGACCAAACGCATCATCTGCTAAAATTGTCGTTTTTAGCGCAATTTGTCTGTCTTCATCCTTTCATATCCTTCCAAAGGATGTGTCAGCATCATAGAAAACGTCAAGGGAAGCATTGTCACGCAGCAAAACAAACTCGTGCCTTTTACAAAATTCAAATCCCACTTTTAATTAATTTTTGGTCATAATCTAAATTACCAAAATCATTGCGGCAAGTAACAATGAAGATAAACTCACGAGATTCTTGCTCTCATCCTCGTAAAGAGTAAGGAAATCTCCAGTCTCCAGCCCATTTCGCTTTACGAATTCTCCTGTGGAATGTAAAAGAGATACGTGTATTAGAGATTTAGAATGAAATAGATCCGAAATAAAGAGATTTAGCTGTGAGTTTACCAGTATTTTCAAGAATATACATCCTACTTTTGTTGTTAGACCAAAACCTAAGTCACCAACACAGAAAAAACCTGTCTTTAATAGGCAACAGAACATCTCGGAGTAGTAGTTTAAAGGAAAAAAGAAGAAGAAAAACGTAGCATCCAAAGGCTCACTTGAACTTTAAGGCCCACTCTTGGTTAGAGTATACATCTCTGAGAAAAAGTAGGATTCCTTCTTTATCATTTAGGACAGGAAGATTTTCCTCTACTTCTCTCTGGATTGACATGCAAGAAAAAACTTGAATATTAGATGTTACCATCTCTGTAAGAAACACGGGAAATGGAAAACGAAAAGAATCTTTAGCATTTTTCGTTTTTGTGCACAAACCGAGAAGTCAGGAAGAGATTAGTTATTGGCAGTCTGAATCACATTGATGTTGCAGTGTTCAATAAGAGCAAGTCAAACATGGGTATTGGTCGGCTATTTGGCCTCGTTTTCAGTCTTTTTAGAAGAAAGGATATGATGAAAGAAAGGAACAGAACTCGAAACAAGCAAAAAATCTGCATACGATCACAGGACACTAAAAATAGCCTCATTCATCAAGGAAATCATACCTTTGGAAGGACAATTCTGCCAAGAGATCCAACATCGCTATTCTTCAAGTCCTTCCTAAGCACCGCTCTGAGTCTCTGCACCCAAACAAGAAAAATTCTTAAACGACATAGAAAAAGATCCAAACTTCAAAAGATAACAGATAAAACAAAAAACATGGGTGACCAAAATTCATGATTTGACAAGAACCTACCTTGTTATCAGGTGTTAAGAACTCGTAAAGATCTTCGCTGGTATTGCTTCTGCTTCTTTGGCCACTAGTACTAGCACCATGCAAAGCCAATCTCCTTGCATCCATTATTTGAGTTGAAGAAGTTTTACTTTGTCGTGCAAGTTTTCTCTTACACCTTGCCAACTTGGTCTTGTATGCATCAAGAGCTCTCCTTTCTTGCTCTAATTGTAACGCATTAGGCTGCAAAATGCATGATCTTTGCATTTCAAAAGCATTTTGGCCAGCCATGGCAAGAAGGAAGGGATCTGTAGATGGTGTATGATGGCTAGGCTTCTCTAGAGAATGCATGTATGGATTTTGCCAACTTTCACAAGGTGCTGGCATAAAGTACTGTGGCGGAACGCAGCTTGACTGAGTTATGGAATTTGAAGGTGTTGAATGGTAGCTCAATGGTCCATACATAGAAGAGAACTGGGAATTCTGAGGACAACCCATTATTGCGTTGCTAGCATTGGTGGTATTGGTGGTGTTGCCTGTGCTGGTGAATAAAGTCGAAAAAAGGTTCTCCATATCAAAAATGGACACAAAGAGAGTTGTGAATGATGAGTCTTTGGGGCTGTGTTACCGATCAGTGAGAATCCTCTGTGTGTGTGTGTGTGTGTTTAAGTAGGTGTTTTGATTTCTAGGGCGCATACAATCTGGTAAGAAAGCGTCATGGGCGGTGCGAGGTGCTGCCTGTTGAAACAACCCAGGTGTTAAAAGGCAAGATAAACTCGTCAAGAAATGCAGTGGGTTGAGTTGTAAGAGAGAGATTAAAGGCCATGAAGAAAGAAAAGAAGGGGGAGAAAACTGGAGTTAACAATATGGAGAGTGCCCATGGGGGAACTGGAGTTAACAATATGGAGAGTGCCCATAGCGTGAAGAGAGTGACAAGTGGCCGGAGGGTGGTGGTTTTGGGATACCCGACTGACCACTGAGGGACCTCAGACAGAGAGGCATAGGGTTTGAAACTTGGCGCAAGCTTTGATTTAAATGTGGCAGCCCTTGGGCCAACCTTGCACAGAAAACCATTCTATAACGGCGAAACAATGCATTGATGACCAAATGCCAACAGTCATCTCACTCCGACTCTATATACCATCTTTGCCAGTCTCTTTCTCTCTTCTCTCTTCAGCACACACAAAGGCCAGCGTACCTAGCGTTGGTGAGAGTGTTGAGTAGTAGGAAAAGGTAAAGCGTAAAGCCTCTGGATTGTGCTAGCTCCATGATTGTCTATTCTCATGCACAGGGATTCTAGCGCCTTGAATTATTAGAAAGAAACTCACTGGAAATACTAGCTACTTATTTTAAATGAAAGGTTTGGGGTTTATGGTGAAATTCAACTTGCAGCACCTTGCACCGCCCGTAAACCTTTCTTACCAGATTGTATGCTCACTTGAAATCAAAACACCTCCTTAAACACACACATCACTCACACAAGATTCTCTCTGATCGCTAACACAGCCCCAAAGACTCATCATTCAATACTCTGTGTCCATTTTGATATGGAGAACCTTTTTTCAACTGGCCCTTCCAGTCAGTTTCAATTTTTCGGCAGCACCAACGCTGAATCTTCTGCTCATATTGCATTTTCATTCTGGTGGCTTTGTTTTATTAACTAGAAAATTTGCTACTACGTACCACTCTTGTCAGTTTTAGTAAATATCATATTTGAATTTTATAAACTAATAAAGGGTTATGTAATGTTAGGAATGTGAGTAAAAGAGGGTAATAATGTTTGGAATGTGAGTAAAATTGAGGGGCTAAAACTGAAGTTGCAATTTGTTTGTCATGGTTTTCAGCCACTCCCTGGTAACTCCATTTTGATGCCTTATTTGGCTTGGTAGACATCAGTTTGGTCATGACCTGAGGACCAAAGCCATCATCAAGTCCATCCTGCATCAAGTGAAAGTGTATTTATGAGCTTAGATTTGGAAAAGCAGAAAGCATACAGTCAATACAAGGATTGAGTGACTAAGGTGAACATCACACTCACTAAAATGGCGACTAGTCGATGACACTAAAAAGATTAAAGGAAAGTTTGATCAGTCACACTGAAACTGCAAATCACTCAATCAAGACTCACTCGATCACAGGAATTATTAGTAAAATTCTTTTAAGCAAATTCTGAAGTCCTCTAAAATGCCAGGCAAGGCATCCCGAAGCAGCAATCATTATTATATTCAGACTAAGAGAAAGAAGGTAGCAAGATCTAATACACACGCATGCACTTCAGACTAAGAGAAAGAAAGTAGCAAGATCTAATACACACGCATGCACAGACAAAAAAAACAAAGACACGCAAGGATCTATTTGATTTGTCTCTTTGGACATCTACAAGCCATGTAACATATGGAAATTGTAAAACAGACTGTACTTTAGATCGATCGTCAAATACACCAAAGAGTTGATATGAGGTGCCAATGCAATGGAACAAACACAAATAAATTGGGGGCTACATGCCAATATGAATGTGTTGGGAGTTGAAATGTGGTGATCAGTAAGGGCATCAAAGTGCAAGATGCAGATTATGTTTGTCAAAATAAAATTTTCTTGATTAGATCTCTTTAGAGTTCATTGAGGATTAACTTTACTAGTTTTAAGCTACGTCCTCAGATGGAAAAGAGTCACATTGGATGAGTTTGTTGTCAGCTCCCTCATGCTTGGTTATATTTGTCAAGTTACAAATTATATTTGTCAAAATAAAATTTCCTTGATTAGATCTCTTTAGAGTTCATTGAGCATTAACTTTACTAGATTAAGCTACGCCCTTGGATAGAAAAGAGTCACCTTGAATGAGTTTGCTGTCAGCCCCCATCATGCTTTTCAACAGCTGAGATTGTCCACAGCTTAAAGCTGCTTCTAGCTACTGACTGCATTAGATAAAACATGAGATAATCAGTCCTCTTATCAAGACCAATTGACATATCGTCTGAGATTATGCTATTATGAAAAAGAAATGAGTGCTCCCATGTGTCTTGAAGATCACCTTTCATGTCATTTTCCTGGAACTAAAGTGGATGCAAATGTATTGATTTCTCATGCGCCAACAAAAGATTTAAAATTGAAAGATCTATTACCACATGAAAACCTTAGCCATTTGGGCTCTTGTTTGGGAATTAAATGCATGCGTCACTTCAATTCCAACAGATAATTCTACCATTATAAATGGAACATCATTGTAAAGTTTCAACACATTGAAGAGCAGAAGGAACCACCTATTTTAAACAGAAGGTTTGTTTCCTAAGTTTTCTATGCATGCAGTGGTCGATCAAAGCCTTCCTTTTAATGATAGAGACAGAAAATCTTCAACTTTAAGCCAAAATGATACATGCACACATGTAAAAGATGCGTTTTTTCTTAACTTTCTTTGACAACTGTAAATCACAATCACAATTTTTTGAACTTCAATAGTTGCTTTAAGCGATGATATTGAAATTAAAATGACTATCATTATTTCCAATTTTGTCAATAGGCAATGGCAATGATATTGAAATTAAATATTTAGAGCTCCTATGATCTTCATCCATACTGTTAATTTCCCAACAAGATTTCCTATCAGATTCTTCACCTTGCACAACCACACTTGAATTACATGTTCTAAGAAATAAAAAGAAGACAATTTTGACAAGGATTCCTAAGAAGTAATATCAGCACCTGAACTTGCCAGAGAAATTTATTTTCTTAGGTAAAATCAGGAATTTGATCTGGATATTAAAATATTCTAACCATACAAAGCAATCTAACACAAAAAAAAAAAAAAAAAAAAAAAACATGAGATCTGCAGAAGAATCAAATAATAGACATGAAAATAGAACAACGTTTCTGCATGAAATCTACTTAATAGAGATTTAAAGAGCACATTAAACCCAGATGGACATAATGACAGCATCTTGATTTGCATTATAATAACGATACAGCAATATAGATGGAATGATATTTGCATGTCAGAAGCATGCAGAACTAGTGCACTTGACTTACAGAGCAACTAAGGCAAGACTCTGGAAGCTCTGATAAGGAAAATTTCCCATGTCAGCAAATGAAAATAACATTCATAACCATTATGAATCCACTGGTTTCTTGAATTGAAAACTACAAGGATTTTGTAAGCAGAAAAGGAAGTTTAGCAATAACAAAAGTGAAGAAACTAAAGATGGATGGATGGACTTGCAAAGAGAAATTCAGCAACCCGTGTTTAAATAGAGTGGAGAAGAGAGCCTGCATGCAACTGCAAAAGCGTCGATCCAACACCTGCCTATCGCCGTGTCAGTTGCTGCAACAGTCGAGAAGTTACTGCTAAACACGTTGAATAATGGCCAAAATGTTACGCTCTAAACAACAATTTAAGTGAAATGCAATGAATTTGGCATTCACGGCCATTTTGTTTGTATTCAATATTCAAAATCACTAAAGCAGTTTAATTATCAAAAATTTAAAAAAAAATCAGTAAAACAGCTTCAAAAACAAGCAGATTGGCAACATCCAGAAATCAGATATCCTACAAAGCCCATTCACGTAGTTCGTCCTCATCACTGAGGTTGGATAAACCTTTAGGAAGATAAAGCATGAGAAATAGGGAGACATCAAAGGTCAAAAGGTGATTTAACAAATTTAATTTCGTATAAGAGTTCTGCATATTCTAAGAGTGCAATGGGTCACGTATAACATCTCTAAATGCAACTGTGTAAGTGTTCTGGATATGTTAAGAGTTGAAAGGAGCATTAATGAACTTAACAAATTGTACGAGATCTGGCTATGCTAAGAGGAAGCATTATAAGCATAATTGGATGGACAAAAAAGGAATTCATGTATGCAGATCAGCATATCCACCTCCTCAGAGCAAATTTCTCAACGTTGAGTAGCATAGCATTTGGAGGCTGTGATAATATTGATCTTTTTACAGCCAAGTCAAATTCCAATAACATTCAAGCCCAGCATTATTAGAATGTTAATTGACAATGTATCACTGAACATTGGTTTTCAGTGATCGATCAACAGAATTTCTAGATTAGATTTAGAAAGCTCTTTTCAAAGGTTCCATTGGTTTTCACAACTTTGGCTTTTAAAGTTTCATTTGAATCATTAATAGGCTAGTTGGACTAAAAGGGCCTTGTTTCCCATTGCAAAAACACAATCTTGGTTACAAGATTCTTATAGTATCACATAAACAAACTCAAACAGAAACTTATGATGGCTCAAAACAAACAATCAGTTCGGTTTGGCAAGAAGAAACTTCCACATACCCCATAAACTGATCATGCAATATGAATTAATGCATTCCATTCGAAAAGGGTCTTCATTTCAACACCTTTCTTCGTTGTTGTTTGTTTGGATGGCATTTATGATGGTGTCAAGCACCACCATTTAAATTCAAGAAGTTTTTTCTTATGACCAGATAACAAATCAGGCAGCCTAGATGCAACGGTTCCTGTTTTAACAACACTCTTGCTACAACTGAACTTGTTCCTTCAATCTGCTAGAGGAAAATCTCAACACTACTAAATCATCTCAAAGTATGGATACTCTTTTAAGTTTTGCTCCACTTAAACATTTCATTGTCAGCCATCAGTAGAAATTCTGGAAATTCAATAACAATAAAAAGTGGTTTGTAATGAAATTCTCCAGCGCATTTAGCAAACTAATTACCAAGGCACTAAAGAGTGATGTAAGAACTGGAAATTAAAGGCAAAACACATGAACTCCTCCCCTCTTTCTACAACAAGTAATTTCCAATGTAATTATGCATATCAACTGCTTGTAAATTTTCCTGAAAGAAGAATATTTTGGACCATAACTACAGGTTAAATAAGAGTTTGTCGATATAGTCTCGTGAAATAAGTTTATAGGAAGCAGCTACCTAGATTATCAGTCGCCTCTATACACATTGACATCTTTTCTTAATTTGATCTATGAATGAATTATGTGACTCCACCCACTCGTATATAACCCTTTAAAGTACGTCTAAAAAACTTTAGACTTCTTGTTTGATCACACGATGATAGACAAAAAGAATACTAAGTCAATGAGGCTGTAGTTCAACTGACACCCATGCTCTGATATCCCCTAGTGGTCTCGGATTTGAACCTTTCTCTTCTCTGTAACCAAAGAAAAAAGAAAACAGAGATAAAAGTGAAAGGGACAGCGGAGGAGAAGTTGTGATTGTGATCGTTACCTGAAAACTGGTGGTAAAAAAAGCAGTTGTGGAGCAAGGCATGTATGTGCCTGTCTGTCTCCCTTTGAAAATTGTTGTGATGGGTCGTGGAATTGAGAGCGTTGAAACAGTTGAAATCAAGAAGGACTACATTGGCAAAGCCTCGTTCAGCTGAGTAAATTTCCGTCGAGCAGTAGAAACCGGGTGCCTGACTGTTTCAAGTCTAGGATGCTTTTTTTTTAATAGTTTTTCATTTAAAAAAAATAAAATATTTTTTTATTTTAAATATTACAATATAATTTTTTTAATTTAAACACTATTTCTATATTTTTTTATTAATATAAATATTCAAGTTAATTTATATATATTTCAATTAATTTTATATATTGTAATATTAATAATCATACAAGTTCTATGTTTTGATTAATAGTTTTAAAATGATTTCAGATAACAATTACAATTGTTATAGACCATCACAAAACTCAAGCATTCAAGAAAAAATTCACATGATTTATAAATTAAATATGTTATTAAAATCATGTGAAATTTAAATTTATTAAATTTTTTATATTTTTATATTTATTGATGTAGTTTATAATGGATCTAATATACTAAATATGATCAACAATTTCTTTATTTGGAGAGATCATTATCAAGTGAATAAATGTTATACCTTAAAACATGGTTACATCCTTAAATGAGTATCATTTTTCAGTCAACATATAATATAAAATTAAACTTATAAATACATTTTATTCAAACCATTTTTTTTAATTGGTAGTATATTTGAAAGCATTGTGTTCTTAAATTTTTTTAAGAAATAAAAATACAGGTCTAAGTATTATCTAAGGGAATTTTCATAATTTAAAAAATAATTTTAAATATTATAAATGATGAAAAAAAGTTGCATAAGATCTTAAATCAAGGGATGGAGAGAAAAAGATTAAGAAAAAACCAAATATTTTTTTTATAAATCTGAAACATGTGAATTATTATGTACATAATCTTTAGGATGTGTGAAATTAAAATAAAAAAATTAATTAAAAATAAGTAAACATTATTTAAAAAAAGATATTTAATACAATTATACATTATGTGTTTTAAACTAAAAGAAAAAATATATCATATTCGTTTTATTTAAAATACTAATTGTTGAAAAAAAATATTTAAGAATTTTCTGGATATCAAAGAAAGTCGAATATTAATAGAAATGAATAAAATAATTAAGGGGAAAAGGCTTATATATATATATATATATAAAAAGAGTAAAGCATGCCTACCTCTTGCACTGGCTGGGCACACCTGGACCAAGTTCACCAGGCCTTCAAAAAGAAAAAACAAACAATTTTTTTATATGTTCGGTATTGTATTTTAAAAATATTTAATTTTTTTAATTAATATTTTTGTATTTTTAAATTATTTTAATATACTAGTTTTAAAAATAATTTTTAAAAAATAAAATATTATTATTAATATATTTTTTAAATAAAAAATATTTTAAAAAACAATTATAACTATACACACAAAAACACTCTTCATGATTGAGAAGCTCGGAGTCCTCATTTAAAAAAAAAAATTCTTTTCCAAATAAAACTCATTTTAATACCTTCATAAAACCATTGCCACATCAAAATCTATTTTTATTCACATTTAAACAACAAATTACCCATCATTTCCGGATTCATATAATTCTTATATCATAATAGTAGCTCATACCTAGGTTTTTCATTCATGTTTTAGCTCTTAAATATCTATAATTTGTTTTGAGTTCGTGTGGTAAAAAAATTTTAAAAAAAATATTTTAAAACATATTAAAATAATATTATTTTTTATTTTTTATCAATATATTAAAATAATAAACAATTAAACTGTTTTTTTTAATATAATACAACCGTACTATCCATCAGTATCTTAAAAGGCTCGGCGTATCTGATAGAGATTGAAAAGGGTCCAATTTGCGTTCTCGTGATTCTCTCTACCTCTATTTCTCCGATGCGCTCCATCTCCCACCAATTGATGGATTTCTCCTATGCGCTCCATCTCCCACCAATTGATGGAATTGTTTTTAATATTTAATTTTTATATCCGAGGATTGAAATTTACTTTGTCGAATTGGAGACCCACATTGAAGATTTCACCGAAACGAAGTCATTGTGATTTTGACGTGGAAGGGTCATTATTCATTTTAAACACAGTGAGAAACACCTCACTAATTTTAATTTTTAAACGCGTATAAGCTGAATTATATATAAGGGGATATATTCAGTAATTATCACCAAAAATATAATTAAATGTCAAACTAGTTCAAGATATAAAAGAATTAAAAAACCATCACAGTTTGAGAATTTCATAATTTAGAAACGTGAGATCTTATTCAATATCACGGTTTTAAACCGTGATATTTTTAAAGAAATTATTTTAAAAAAATTAAATATTTAATAAAATAGTTGGTTAGATTGTTTTCTTATTTTAAACTTGAAAAAGTAGATAAAATCATAGTTTTTGTTAAATTAAAATTTTATTTACTTTATAATTTTAGAGGGTTAAAATATTTATTATTTTATTAAAATTTAAACACGGTTTTTTCTATATAGAAACCATACCTAAAATTTTATCTTGCCTAAAAAATCATTAAAATTTGAACACAGTTTTTTCTATATAAAAACTATACCTAAAATTTTATCTTGCCTAAAAAAACACAACTATAATCAACAAATTCTAATTAAACTCATCATATTTCATAATCACAGTAGCCCTATAAGTGCAAAAAAATAATAATAATAAATATACATGCAAAATAAATATAAAATAATACAATAATACAATAATACAATAATAATCTACCTCATCAGTAGCACTTTAGATCCAGCTCTTGCTTGAGTGGCCTTGCTCTCTATCATGGTATAATCAAGATTTATCCTCTTTTCAAAGATTTCAAATCTAGTATGATAAAGATTTAATCACCAAAACGCTATGGTGTGAATTTTATTTTCTTCATCAATACTATGAAAATAAGATATGTTCTCTTAATCCTCTCATAGTAAGAAGCCAGTCTAATATTAATTAAAAAAATTGATATTAAATTAAGATATAAACACATAAAACTCAATAGTTAATATATATTAATCATAAAAATATTTTATTACTTATGTAATGTTAAATCCACTTGACATTTTGCTTATAGCGCATGTATCGTGGTGGAGGAACTTGCTCGAGATCTGGAGTAATAATTTATCATATTATACTCATATATCAAATCATATACTCCTTGTCAATAATCATAAGATACATCTCTGTAAATATCTTATTTCTTCATGCATTTCATTGTGATACATGAGCACTTTGCCGATATAACCAGTCATAATTATTATTTTTACCCCTACAAGTAATGACATGCAAAGCATCACTCGTATTGGTATCAACTAAAATGCATTGTTTGTAGCTGAATTATCGCATTATCCTATTTAGACAATATAACTCAACCATCTCAAAACATATTAGCGAGACAATTGTTGTTTGTAATCCATCCAGTTGGTGCAGATAATATTTGATGTAGTTAATTATTTTATTTAACAAATACATGCAAATAATATTTGATGCAGTTAATTATTTTATTTAACAAATAGTTTAAGAAATACCTAGATAACATGTTGTTTATCGAGCTCACTCTGATAAAATGTTGAAACTTATGCTAGATTATTTTCAAAAACTCATCTAGCACATCAAATAGCATTAAAAACATGCAAGTTAATTGTATTTTTTAAAGTTTCAAGAACACAATATAAATATATGTAATGGAAAAATAACATCACAATACATGTATCCTAGTAGGAGATGAAGTGTAACCCTCATAGTTTAGACTGACATATCCAACAATCTCAGTATTTAAGGCTTGCCCACATGGAGATGTTCTCATGATTATAATTGTTATTAAATAAAAATATTTTTTTTATTTTTTTTGTGTATGAAAACATTCAAATCAAAATAGTTATTTAGATTTTTTTTTATTTATACCTGTAAAAGTAACAAATATCCCCCGACTTCTTTAGCCTCTTTTATGCATACAAGATATAAATGTTTATATAAAGATACGAATACAGCAATTCCCTAACTATATGTAAGGATAGCATTAAAAATTTTCAAGAGTATCAGATAAAGCAGAGGAACATATCTCCCTGTGAGATCAGTCAATAATACACTACAAAACATATAGAGTATATATGTTATGGCATACTTGTGAAAAAATTAAAATAACATAAAGCTTTTTTTTTTTGCTCCTTTTCAAATCATTCTATATATGTTGAGTTCATACTTCATATTCTTTCATACCATAAATCAGATTTTTTCCTAAAAGGTTCATAACACTTCCTCATTAAATCTTTTTTGGTACCTGAGTCTTTGAATTTATAATTGAAGTTGATAGCAAAATGTATGGCACAATACCAATGATATTCCAAAAGTTAACACTAAATTTATGCTACTTTATTCTTGATTCATGCATGTTTATATAATATTACACATATATCAGTTATACCACCAATAAGGTATCTTTATAAGCAAAGAAAAAAATCATATCAAAATATCATTATTTTCTTAATCAACAATTACAAAAGCTAACAAAAATATTTTATTATTTACATAAAAAGCAATTGTAATTAATAACTTTTCATAAGATCATCAATATAAATATGTCCCATCAACACTGATAAGTGGCCTCTAGTGCTTAAAATCTTCAATACAAAGTCCAAATGAAAAAAAAAAAAACTCTTTTAAAAACCATTATACTATCATTAAGATATATTTTGTGTATCCATTCAACAACTATTCTAGGATTTGAATCTTTTATTGCCAACAACAACATAGGTAATTTCTTAAAAGACTTTTTATGTAAACCAAAAAATGTTTAATCACCTTCTGTTTTGCAACTCATGATTTATCATATGATATTTTATACTTGTAATGCAATTTTATCTTCATCATGTATGCTTGCAATCGTCATGGAAAAATTATTCATTACAAGGGCTAATATAGCACTAGCAATAAAATTTGCATCAAGCTAACGATGATCTTTTTGGATAAAGGTCGACATATATATGTGTGGCTCTTTTAACTTTGTTATCTTAAATAAATTTGATTTTTTTATAATATCCCCTATACAAATACTACTGACATTCTAGTGCTACACACATTGTAATTGAACAAATATTAAGTTCGACTATGGGACTTGGTACCTAACTGAGTGTGAAATATATCATTGTTTGACAATATTAACCAATTTATTTTTACTACTAATTGTTTGACCAACCTCTAAATCAAGCTCTCATGGTATACATCTATGACTAAATGTCTAATCATGTGAAACAAAAAAATTAGACCTGGAAGCAACTTTAAATTCAAGAACAGGAGAAATAATTTCATCATCAACATTGTTATTATTATCCACATCATCATCAACATCATCTTTATTGTCATTAGGCTCAGAATAATCAAATCTATGTTGATCAACAAAAGAATTACCAAACATAGTATCATCTATCCTTTGCAGCATATCATTTGACAATATATTATTTTTGCTATTTTTGCCTTTATCAACTGAATTTGAAGGACCAATAAAAGTTGAGACATATATAGATTTTGATTGATTATTCACATATAATATCATCATGTTCAAACCATTTTGAATGAAAAAAATCAATCATTATCTTAAAACTACCATCAAACACAATCAATACAGGATAATATTATTGTTTATCAATTTAACTCCTCCAAGTTATTTCAACATCAATATCATTATGATTCCACTTAAGTCCATGACAAATGATTTCTTTTATTTCTACATATGATGTTTCTAAATTACTAGTTAACAACAAATTACTCCCGTCATTATATATGATACTATTACTTTAGGAACAGTATTTCCACCATAATGACATTATATAAATATGTTATTAGATAATCTATAAACAAAAAAAAAAGGATTCCGATCAATTTAATGGAATTTTAACAAAATTGTATTACATCAACCCTAATTGATGAGATTCATAGCAAATTCAATCCAATTCTTAAAATTTAACATTAAAGCAAACTTAACAAAAAAAAATTAAATACAATTCATGATACATTATCAATTGATATTTTTCATACTCAATTTCATTAAATCAAACGCAAATCCATAGCAAACTAATTTAATTCAAAGAAAATACTAAATTTGTCAACTTATCAAAGAAACATGTAATTCGTTATAATTCAACCATATTTATACTCTATTTCATGAACATGTGTGC